>NW_024426663.1:78574245-78722669 GCF_017311325.1 Ursus maritimus | reverse complement strand
TTTTTTTTTTTCTTACTTTAAACACTGTATTTATTGATTAAAGGAAATTACAGAAAAATACGCGCTGACACGTTTTGTCTAATCTTGACCGCGGCGGGGTTCATTCCCTTTTTAGCGCGCAGTGGATGACTGGTGCATTACCTGCATTCTCCGTCCGCCCGCAGCAGCCCCGGGGGGCTCGGAAGTGGGACCTTAACCAGCCTCCAGCAGCTGAGCGAGACGGGGACCCTCTGATCTAGCCAGCAAGCTCCCTCGGCGGGGGGGCGGGACTGATAGGTGCGAGGGGCGGTCCGATGGGCCTGGCCCCGCCCCTTGGGGGGAAGGGGTCCCGCCCAGGCCCCGCCCCGCCCGCGCCGGGCCCCAGCCCCGCCCGCGCTCGCTCTGTGCGCCCACACTCCGAGCCCCGAGCGGCTGCCGCGCAGGTCGGACCCGCGCCGCAGCGGCCGGAGATGCAGCGGGGAGCCGCGCTGTGCCTGCGCCTGTGGCTCTGGCTCGGACTGCTCGACGGCGAGCGCGGTGAGCCCTCTGCCCGCGCGGCTGGACGCGAGGGGGGACGCTTTCCCGGGGCGACGGGGGACGGGCGGGGCACTGGACCCCCGGGAGCCCAGGACAGCAGAAGAGATGGGGCTGGGACCCGGGGGATACGGACGCCGGATGGAGTCCGGCAGACTGGGTCCGGGTCCGCCGGGCTGAGGAAAGGGCGGGCGGAGACTGCAGCCGGGTCAGGGACCGGGCACCGTCTGCACCGCAGCGCAGGAATTGCGCTCGGGGTCCTCGACCACCCTCCACTATGGGTGGCTTAGCTCCTTCGGAGCCGAGCCCCGCCGCACCGCGTCCTCAGCTAGGATCCTTCGCTTGCTTACTAGCTTCCCGGGGGAGTCCCGGCGCTGCACTGCTCTGCCCTCCCACCCGCGCAATTGGGACGGTACCCAGGCAGCCCCGCCGGGCCGCAGACCCGGGTGCGCACTTCCCGACGCCTCCCAGCTGCGCTCGAGGTCGGTCCCCCAGAGGGCGCTCCGGGCAGGTGTCCTTCTTCCCCAGCCCAGAGATTGCGGAGGCAGGGGTCCGGGGACCACCAGAGACAGGCGCCGTCGGGCGGGTTGGGCGCAGGTGCACACGGGAACTTGGGAATCTTGAGTTGACAACCCAGGAGAGATCAACGTGGCAGAAGAGGCAAAAAGCCAGCGCTCCCTCTATTTGACGGGACAGTAGCCTTTGAAGGCCGAACTCAAGCGCTTGGACTATAAGGCAGGAGCAGCTACGGAAGGGTCTTAAGCACAGAGACGCAGGGTATGGTCTGTGAAGAAATATGGTCAGAAGTTGCCTGCGTGCGGTTGGAGAAAAGGGAGTGTGGGAGATGAGAAAGGGAGCAGAGGAATATCTTGTATAGAGATGTCAGGGGATGGGTGAGGATGAGCGGGACGTCTACACAAGATCTAGTGACCCAGAGAATGAGGGTAGAGAGAGGGTCATGGGTCCCCAGCGGTTGGGAGAACCGTGCTGGAAGAGCTGGAGGGGGTCCTTGCTATTTTCGAACACGGCAGTTATTGAATCCTGCCTTGACACGCTTCATCTCTTTTAGTAATCCTCACAAGGGAGTGTTAGACCCATTTTACAGAGGAGGAAGCATAGAACAAGGACATCTGTAACTCCTGCAAGGTTCCCAAAGGCCAGCAGTAAGGGAAATGGTCCACTAGATGTGTAGGATAACAGAGCCCCGTTCTCTACGCCTCACAGGCTGAAGGGCAGAGGACAGGGCAGGTGAAGGAGGTGTGGATGAGTCTAGAGGCAGGATGGAGGAGGACATCTGGCCTCGGCCTCTGAGTTGGGGCAGGTCAGAGAAGAGGGGCTGCCTCTTTGCCCTTCCTTGCTCCCCTGCATCCAGCCCAGGGCCAGGCTCTCCCAGAATCTTAGTGTGTTTGCTGAGTGAGCAAATGAGTGTGGAGAGAGAAGTGAAGTGGGACAGGCTGAGGAGTGGGAGACCCCTGCTTGAGGAAACATCCAGCAGGCCACTGGGTATAGTGTCTGAAGCTCAAGAGAGGCTGGGCTGGGGAGCTGGAGAGGGAGGAGAGCAGAGTCCAGGATGTGATTCCCCCACACCAGGGAGGGAGCCAGAGGCTTCCGGGGAGACAGGGAACATTCTGCAAGGTGTGAGAACCAGGAGAGCCTGGGGCTGGGTGCTCTGGAGGTGGTGGAGGCAAAAGGGATGAGGCCAGTCCTACAGGAAGTTCAGGTGGTTCTTACCAAGGTCAGGAAGCAAAGAGGAGGAGAGAGGATGTCAGCTGAAGGGGCCCATGGAGGAGGGTGGCCTAGCTGGACCGCAGCATGGCTGGTGGGAAATGAGCCCTGCATTTGCCCTGGGGAGCTCCCAGCCTGATGGGGGGTGCTGGAGCAGAAGCATAAATACTTTAGGGCAGCCAAGTGTCAGGACAGCCAGAGTGGGTGGCCAGGCACTGGCAGGTGAGAATCCTGGGGACACTGAAGCTGACCCCGAAAAGTATGCAGTTAGCCCTAGATCCAGATTTTTGTCCCAGCTCTGCCCCTAAATTCCTGGCTGGGTGGCCTGGGCCCCAACTTCCTCTCCCTGTGCCTCAGTTTCCCCATGCACAGCAGTGCAATGGCCAAGCACTTGGGCTGGACTTTATGGCTGGGGGTCCTAGTCTAGTTCCAAAAGGCAGTTCCTTGGCAGTGTCCCCGTGGAGAGGGCAGGTGGCAGAGGACAGGCCCAGGAGGTTTTGTTTTGGGGGCTCAGTCTAGAGAGAGGCTGTCTGTGCCACCGGACAGTGGGCAATCAGCTGATGGACATGTAGGGGAAGCGAGGGGCAGCCGGGCAGCTGGGGTTGCCCTGGCCTGAGGACACTGGCCCCTGCCGTGGGCTGAGTCTCGTGTGGCCAGCCATTCAGCTCTCTGCTGTCCCTGTTCCTCAGCCCTGAGCCAGACCCAGGTGTGGACAGAGCAATGGGAGAGGGACAGGGCATGCCAGTCAGTGCAGACAGGATGTGGGGGCTGGGAACCCTACTCAGTCCTGTGGGCCACTGGCCCCAGCTCAGTCACTGTGGCTGCAGGGCTCTCTTCCTCCTCAGAGCACAGAGCCCACAGGACCAGGCAGTAGACTGAGAATGAGGTATAATGAGGATTATCTGGCCAGCTCCCCGCTGTTCCACCCCCACCCTGCCCCAGGCAGCGGGACCCTGACCCAGGGAAGAAGAATGCAGTTCTATGCAAGTCACACAATCTGGAGCCTGCTCAGGGGGTCTCAGGGAGGACTTGGACCAGCCCCATCCTGCAGGGGTTTTCCTGAGTGCAAGCCTGGCTGGGACATAGACATGGTATCAGACACGTGTTTCATAGGGACAGACGTGCTCAGGACCCCCATGAGGCCCAGCTGGTAGCCATGGGCTGCAGAGGAAGGCGGCATCGCTTCTGGCTCAGGGCTTCTTGAAGGCATCTGCAGACTCCAAGGAAGGGAATTCCAAGTAGGGCAAAGAACCCCTCCGAAGCTCAGAGGCAGGAAAGTCCAGATGGTGTGTGGGGCCTGGTGGGTAATCAGATGAGGCTTGAGTCCCGAGGAACCCCGGGGGGCGGGCGGGGTAGGTGAGGCAGTTGGAGGTGGCAGGAGCCAACAGCACACCTGGAAAAGGGACGTTGTGGGCAGGGAGACACCTGGTCAGGTCCCCTGAAGGCACTACCAGAGGGGCAAAACAAGGTAGGAGCCCACAGCAAGGAGGTACCATAAGGGAGGGGGCAACAGGGAGTGAGGAGGTGAGAGGGATGCATGCTAGTTTCTGGCTTAAGCCACAGAATGGGTCATGAAGGTGGTTTACCAGATGGGGACCCTGCGAGGAGGAATGCAGGTGGGGAAAGATGAAGGGCTGCTCCGGGAGCCAAGTCCTCCAGGAGGAGGTGCCCAGCGGGACTTCCTGGGAGACCCCAGTTGATGCAACTGGGCCAGATAAGGAAGGAGGAACCTTGGGAGCACCTGACTGTAATAAGACAGAGGGCAATTCGGGAACCCAGGAAAAATAAGTGGGGTCTTAGCCAGGAGGGAGCAGTTCTTCTCTGTATCTAGCTTACACTCCTCCCACTGCAGTTTGGGCACTTGCCTCCCCAGGGCAGATTTCTCCCCACCAGGGCCTCGCCTGTCCCCCATAGCTCTCTGAGAGGCCTCTGGGGGAAGGAGGTGGACTGAGGGACGGGTCTGGAGAGCCCCTCACACTCCCTGCACTGACTTCGGAGCCAGAGGCAGCCGACGTGTCCAGCTGGAGCCAGGGATTCCTGAGTTTCGATCCTTTTCAGACACTGGCTTCCTCTGGGATCTCAGTTTTCCGGTCATGCCGAAGGGAGAAGTCTGGGAGCAGGAAGGTGCGGGCATTCAGGGCTGGCAGCCGCTGGGCTTGGGTGGGGCAGCCGCAAGCTCACCCCGGCTGGGCTCCCGCGCCTCGGGCCACCTCCGCCCCCCACCCCCCAGGCCGGGCCAGGGTGTGGGTGGCCCCGTGAGCAGGTCAGGGTGGCGAGTGGGGGAGCCCCGCCACGTGGCCAGCGAGGTCAGCAGGGGTTCATGGGAAAGGACTTGTCGGCCACAGGAGAGGACATCCTGCCTGCGTTTCCCTCTTCCTGCGGCAGGAGCCCACGGCCCCGATTTAGCAGCGCTGGGGGGCCACCTCTGAGCCAGCTGGGCTGTCTGATAACACCGCCCGTCCTGCCGCCGGGGAGCAGTGTCCTGACCCCTGGCAGGCCAGGGCAACTGCCTGGCACAGCTGGCTGCACCCAGCTGGGAGCCGAGCCTCTGCCAGGGTGCCCCTCCCCCTGTGTCACCCACAGGGGCTGCTCCAGCAGCCCAGGCTCCCACTGGCCCCACCCCCCCACCCCCCCGCTTCCAGAAAGGTGCCCCGCAGGACCTTTCTAAAACACAGATCTGAGCTTTCGGTGGCACCCCCAGTGATAAGCACCAGCTTCTTGAGCTGGTGGTCCAGACCCTTCCTGCTGGTGTTCCAAGGGCATCCCTAACCCCGTGTCCACCTAGCCTGCATGCACCGCACACCCCAGCTCCCAGCACATGACCTTTCTCCGGCTCTAGATACGCCCTGCCTTTCACCTTGCCTTGGGGGGGGGGGGTGCTGCCAAGAACTCCAGGCAGAGGATGGTGCTGCTCCAAGCAGGTGGGTTCGAGGGGGCTCCATTCCCACGAGCTGTGTGCCCCAGAGCATGGAATGCGGGCTTTCAGGCGGGTTTGGGGGAAGCTCTGATCCTCACCCAACCTAAAGCATCATCCTCAGAGCTGCCCTAAATTCTACCAAATGGAGATGCATTCGTATTAAGCCGCACGCAGGCACACACAGCACGTTTGGAGAGTCTAGCAGTGGAACCTCTCCTAGGTGTACAATGGCTAATCAAACTGCTTTACACAAGGGTGTGTGACGGTTTCAGCTTTGTGTCATAGCAGTTAAGGCTGGAGGGGTGAAATGGCTCACAAGGCGCTAGAGAAGCTTTGAAGGACTGTCAGGTGTCAGGTATCTGGTCTCAGACGGCATGGGGACAAGGGGTTAGAAGGGGCAGGTGGTTGTCTGCATTCCACAAGGAAGGTTCTGCTGGGGTCGGCAGGTGGGGGTCCTACATTTTTTACCACCTCTTGGACATTTTTACCTTGACCGTCCCAGAGACCTTTCAAAAGCAGCATGCCCTGCAGACACATTGCCTTCCTCCCAAGTCTCCCCCTGGCCAACATGCCTACCTCAGTGCAGGACATCTCCACCTCTATCCCTCACCTCCACACCTGCCCACACGCTCTGTGCCAGACCCTCAGGGGAGTCTTGGCAATAACAGGCCAAGTCTCATGTTGGGGATGCCACCATGAAAGGTGAGCATAAGCCCTGTCCTCCTTGCACTAAGCACCTGTCAGATGCAATGAGCCAACCACTGCTTGGAGCTGCAGAAACATGCAGCAGGGGCCCAAGGAGGGGGCCTCCATATGTGACCCTAGGGTTGGAGGGAGCACCAGTCATCTGTAAGACCGTGCGAAGAATGCAGCTTCTGCTCCCAAGTAGCTTAATGGTTTCAGGCAGGAGAGGGACTTATGTTCTGGAAAGATAATCTAAGCACTGGGTAATGCTGGACCAGTGGGGAGGCACTGACATGGCGAGCCAGGGGATGGACGATGGGGCCGGCCGGACAGTGGGCTGGAGAGTCGGGGGACTGGACGGGAGCTGTCCCAGGATCTGGCTTTCTGGGCAGAAGGTGTTCCCTGCTAGGTGTCTGAGTGCAAAGCACTTTGCCCTTTGGGGGGGGCAAGGGAGAGAAGAGGGGCAAGCCTGCAGCTCCCAGCCCCCTCCCCTCCCCACCGTGGGTGCTGCCTCTGTGGATGGACATGACTTCCCTGAGGCCTTCCCTGAGGCCATACAGCCCGAGAGTGGCATTGCGGGGCACACAGCCAGGCTCAGGGGGCTCCAAGCACACTCTGGGAACAGCCCCTCCTATCCCAGCCATCTCAGTCTTGTAAGGTCAGGAGACTGTGGCCTCTTGACCCTCACCCTTGATGTCTGGAGGCACAGAGTTACCAGCCAGTTGGCTGTGGGGGCTGAGTGGAGCCAGGAATGCCTGACAGGTGACCACCACTAGGATGGGAGACCTTAGTGGAAAGGAGAGCCGTGCTTCCAGGGCGGATGCAGAAAAGATGGTTCGAGCTGCAGAAACACAAAGAATGCAGGCACGTACAGAGTAAGGAGTAGCTTCCCACGATCCTCTCCCCCGGAGATCATCTCTGAGCAGCATGTTAACCCCCATGCCTTCAGTTTTCTCAATGGCAAAACGACAAGAATAGTACCCACCTCAGGGGGCATTAGTGGGGTGCGATGTGCGCAGGTGTGCAGGCCCGGGCTGGCACACAGAAAGTGCTAAATCCGTGTCTGCTATTATTATCCTAACAGGATGTATGAGGTGAGCAGAATTTGGGGGTCAGAGCATGAGCCTTCGTTTAGTGCTCTGAGTGCCTATTTGCCTATTTGCCCACATCCTTGCCGATACTGGGAATTCTCTATCTTTTAAACATGTGCTCGTCTTGTGGGGTGGGGAGTGGTGCGCCCTGTGGCTCCTGCCTGGGGTGGGTGTGGTATGGTCTGAGGGGTGGGGGTGCCCTGCCAGAAACATGTTGGAAGAAAGCCCCACCACCACCCCCTGCAGGACTGGAGCTCAGGAAAGCTGCTGGGGAGGATGGAATAGTTCAAAGGTGGGCTTGGAGCCCTGGAGGGTGCCATCACCAAGAGGAGGGAGCACACCAGTCAGCAAGGCCAAGAGCCTCAGGCGGGCCTGCAACCCAGGACCCTCTTCTATGGCCTCCTTGACCCACATCTGTTCCATCTACCTGACAGGCCAAGGTCACCCATATTCTAGCCTTGCACGTTCCGTCTGCCCTGTGTGTTCTCTGGGCCAGCAAGCTCCTACTCGGTCTACCAAGCACATTTCAGCTCACCTCCTGCCAGCAAGGCCTTCTCTGACCCCCCTACCCCACCACCACCACCACAGCTGTGGCATGCAAAACACTCAGCAGTCACAGCCACGGGCTCAGGGTGCATGAGCCAGCAACAGTGTGTCCTTGCGATGGTTTGTAACGTGGTATCATGTTATGTGTGGTTCCCTATCATCCTGGGGATAATTCTCATTTTGCAAGTGGGAAAACTGGGGCTTGGAAAGAGGAAGGGCCTTCCCTGAGGCCATACAGCCCGAGAGTGGCATTGCGGGGCACACAGCCGGGCTCAGGGGGCTCCAAGCACACTCTGGGAACAGCCCCTCCTATCCCAGCCATCTCAGTCTTGTAAGGTCAGGAGACTGTGGCCTCTTGACCCTCACCCTTGATGTCTGGAGGCACAGAGGTTACCAGCCAGGCATGGAGGGGGAACTCTAGGACTGAACACCCTTGTGCCTCCCCTCCAAGAGTGAAGGGAGAGGGACCTGGAGCCAGTCTCCCTAAATCTGCCCAGCTCTAGGAGAGATGCATAGAGACCCCAAGCCCTGCCTCACCTGGCCAGCTGTCCCCCATGTTTCTCCTTCGGTTTGCCTCCAGTTTCCAGCCTGGCCCCTGGCTGCCTCTGTCGTCCTGGACATACCTGCTAAGGAGAGTGTGGATCAGACTGGCAGGACTGCCACATAGTCCCCGTCACCCACAGGGTGACCATGACAGCGTCTGCAGTAAGAAATTGTCAGTGTGTGGTGGGACACCCCTGAGCTCACAGACCATCCCGATGGGTTGGCTGTGCTGGATCCGAGGACAGAGCCGTACCCAAGGACAGGGCCAGGGGAGGGACCATGCACTCAGCCCCTGGTCTCCAAGCAGGAGCAGCGATTCTCCAGGCACAGAGAACAGGAAAGAACAAAGGACACAACCTAAGACCAGCAGGGAGGTGGGCAAGGACCTGGTGGATGCTGGAAGTGCAGCACTGGGAGGTGAAGCCAGCCAGGAGGGCGGGAACTGTTGGGATGGGCTTCACACCTGGAGGCCAGGCCAAAGGCACACACAGCTCCAGAAGGCCACAAGGAGCCAGTGAAGGTGTCCTCAGGCCATGACACCCCTCTGGGCTGAGGGACAAATTGGAGGTCAGAAAGGCTGCTAAGGACTAGAGAGGCAGACACTCAGGGTAGTGCTGGGAGAGAAGGGGACAGAGAGATGTGAGGACTGGGACCTGGGCAGGAACGGGCCTGGACTCAGCCAGACCTGGGCTCCCGCCCAGCTGCCAGCCCACTGCCTCTGTGGGTCCTGGAGCCTCAGTTTCCTCATTGCTGACTGGACTCGTGATTCTTCCCTTCCTCCCGGGTTGTGTGAGGATCAAAGGAGGAAATGACTGAAAGGCCATGGTCAGTGCCTAAAACACAGGACTTCCCACACCCCCACCTCCCTCGCCCCTCCCCTCACCCAGGATCCCAGTGTCCTGGAGCCGACTGTGGCTGACGCCAGGGTCCCCACTGCCCAAGGCTGCTGACAGCACAGAGAAGAGGAGGTGTGCACTCTGGCCTCCCTGACCTCGGCCCGGCGCCTGCCCCGACTGCTCTGCTGGGAGCTTGGGGGCCAGGGCTGCTGGCCAGGGAAGGAAGAAGCCAGTTCCTGGGCCAGGAACAGGAAGGCAGAAGTGCGGCAGAGGCCAGGATGACAGCGCTCCTGCTGTCAGGAAGGGAAGGACAGTGGGGACAGACAACAGCCCAGCAGGAAGGAGGCATCTTCGTTGGGGTTGCAGGTGGGGCTGGGCAGCATGGACCTCTGGTCGAGACAGTTGTTGGGTCAAATCTGTCTTAGCTACTGAACAGAGCATTCTGGGTGTGGTCACCAGGGAGCTTGGTCTTTAAAAGTGGAAACATATTTTCCAGAGGAATGACAGGGTCTGACATAGTTTCAACCTAAAGGAAAACCTGAGGCCTGTTTAGCCAGCCAGTCAGCAATCCATCCATCCATCCATCCATCCATCCATCCACCCACCCATCCTTCTGTCTGTGCATCTACCCTTCTACCTAGTCATCCCTCCTTCCATCCTTTCATCCATCTTTCCAACCATCCTTCCATCTATCTAGCTTCCATCTATCCATCTGTCCATCCACCCATCCCTCCATCCACCCATCTTTCTATCCATCTGTCTATCTATCCATCTACACTTCTGTCTAGCCATCCCTCCTTCTAACCTTTTATCCATCTTTCCAACCATTCATCCATCCATCCATCCATCCACCCACCCATCCATCTACCCATCCTTCCATCTATCCATCTGCCTGTCCATCTATTCTTCTATCTAGCCATCACTCCTTCCATCCTTTTATCCATTCATTCATTCATCCTCCCATCCATCCACCCTTCTATCATCTATTTGTCCTTCTATTCATCTATCTGTCCATCTGACAATCCAGCTAGCCATCTTTCCATCCATCCACCCATATTTCCATCCTTTCAGTCATCCATCCATCCATCCATCCATCCATCCATCCTCTCACCCATTTATTCATCCAACAAGTATTTATGGAGTGTTGATTCTGTGGCAAATGCTGTGCTAGACATGGGGTGGGGTAAAAAAATGAGACTGTCCTGGTCCTTTGAAATTTACTCCCCACTGAAATTTACTGTCTAGTAGAGGAAACAGAAAAACATAAGTTGAGGGGTGCCTGGGTGGCTCAGTCAGTTAAGTGTCTGCCTTCAGCTCAGGTTATGGTCCCAAGGTCCTGGGATCAAGTCCCGCATCGGGCTCCCTGCTCAGCGGGGAGTCTGCTTCTCCCTCTCCTTCTGCCTGCTGCTCCCCCTGCTTGTGCTCTCTCTCAAATAATAAATAAAATCTTCCTAAAAAGTAACGTTTTTTGGACAAATGAGTAAGATAATTACAAATTGTGACAAGAAGGATGAAGCAACCGGGAGGTTAAGATGAATATTAAAGGGGTACTTAGGTTTTGGAGGGGGTCAGAAGTCATGACTAAGCTAAGGCCTGAGGGTGAGAAGAAGCCAGCCTGCGCAGGGCATGTGAGAAGAGGCAAATCAGGAGGAGTATGTGCAAAGGCCCTGGGACAGGAAGGAACATGCATGTTATGGAACAGCCTGAAGGGCATGATGGCTGGAGGACATGAACACAAGGTGAGAGTGGCCCAAGAGGGTATGGAAAGGGGGTTAGGGGCCCAGCCACGAGTTTGGGTTTTCCTGAAAATGCAGTGGGAAGTCACTGATGGGATTGAAGCACAAGCATGACATGGCCCGTTTCTGTTTCTTACCTATCACTAACAACTGTGTGCAGGACTGAAGGCGGGTAAAAGTAAGCCCAGGAGCCCACTTTGGGACTGAGTGCAGTTGGGCAGGCCCCAGTGGGAGAGCAGGGGCTGGCTCTGGGATGCTTTGGTGGTGGGTGGTTGGACAGGGTGAGGAGAAGCACATCCACAGCTGCTCCCCTATGGGAGATGGGAGCTATCAAGGAGAAGCCTTGGAAGGGGTGAAGAGGGTGTGAGTCTAGAGTTCAGCATCAGAAATCTGGGACCCGGGGTGTCTGTAGGATGGCCAAGCGCTATTGCAACTGGATACTTCAGACTGGAGTTGAGAGAAGGACAGGAGGTAGAGATTCTGGAGGGATCTAGACACTTCAGGGAGAGATATATAGAAAAGAGAGTGAGGAGCGATACACGTGGTGCTGGGCAGAGGGGAAAGAGGAGGACAAGGAGGCGGTGAGCTCACAAAAGGTGGCAGAGGAGGAGACAGCCCTGCTCCCTGCCTGGAGTGCCCACTGGTCCTGCAGCAAGGAGATCATGGAGTGCCTTGACCAATGGCTCCATAAAACAGGGGTGGCATCTGCACCCCAGAGGGAGGATGAACAAATGTGAAAGGAGGGGACAGCAAGCAGAGTTTTGCTGTGAATGGGGAGTAGGAAAGGGGGCAGGGCTGGAAAGAAATAGAGGATCAAGGAATTTGGGAGGGGAAGGTTTGTTTATAGAATGGAAGATGGAGGGCTTGGCCTTGGGAGGGGGAGTGCCGGAAGGTTCCCAGGGCCCAGGCAGGGGGTGAGGAACTTGGATGTAGGAAGATGATCTCCATCTAATGGCTTTACTTCATTAATGCTGAGAGTGAGGGAGGAGGGAACACCCTGAACTTCAGTCCAAGGGCCCATTTAGGGTCTGCCTACAGGACAAGAAAGAGGGGGTGGGACAGCAACAAAAGCTCTGGCTTTGCACTGCATGCTGAGCCCAAGAGGGCCATGGTGGTGCTGCAGGGTTGGGGTGGAAGGTGAGAGGCAAGGAAACAATCCGAATGATGGGCGAAGGGCCTCACTGTGCCAGGACAGGGGTGAGACCAGGGGGGGTATCTATGGGTAGGGGTCCCTGGACTGGGAGTTTTGATGAGGCTGAAGGACTTAGCAGCGGTGGGACAAGGGCACCTAGCAAGAGGCAGAGGAGATGGGGAGAGCAGCGCAGGAAGGCAGGGACTCAGTGATGGCGTAGCTTCTGGTAAGGACTGGGTCCAGGGTGTGCCCAGGAAGTGAGTGGCTGAGAGGAGGAGGGAGGACAGTGGAGATGAGGACCAGGAGGCCGGTGAGTCACCCGTGTGGATGTTGAAACCATGGGGAATGGCCTGAGTTGGGGTGGTGGGAGCTGGATAGCCAGGAGCAAAGAATGAGGGGAAGTAACCAGGATGGCAGCTAATGACAGCAGAAGCAGGTGGTACATCAGAGAAGGGAGATGACCCCAGGAAGCTCTCCACTGCCAGGCATGTGCTGTGGAGAGCCCTACTACCTCAAGGGCAGTGGTGCTTCAGAAAGCCAGGTTTCAGTTAAGGTAGAAGGGATAGAGGAGGACAGTGAGATCTACAGCACAGCCTGCTGATCATGCAGGGCCTGGTGGAAGGGAGTGAAGACAGGGGCACTGGGGCAACAAAGGAGAGACTTGCACAGATGGATAAAAGGATCGGAAAGAACAATAGATGGTCTGTCTGTTTAGTACAGTGATGTGGATGCTTCCTTTGGTAGGGAGGAAGATCCTACAGGCCCCATTCCCCATCCATCAATGCACTCCAGCGTCCACCCATCCACCCACAATCCAACCATCCTCTCCCATCTACCCATCCACCCCCATCCACCCATCTACCCTCTGTTCACCAACCCACCCATTCACCCTTCCACCCACAATCCAACCACCCATCTACCCCATCCACCCATCCACCCACAATCCAACATCCACCCTCATCCTCCCATCTACCCTCTGTTCACCATCCCACCCACCCATCCACCACTCATTCATCATTCCATCTAACCACTATCCATCTACCCACCATCAATCCATCCAACTATCCCTCCACCCATCCACCCTCCCACCTATCCACCCACCCACCCATTTATTCATCTGATCATCCATCACCCATCCTACCATTATTGAATACACCCCTCCACCTTCAGTGTGCATCTCCTCTGTACTGAACTTAGGAAGGTGAAGAAAATACAGCCTCTCTTCAGATGTGACCAGAAAACCACAATTCAGTTTGAGAAGCGTTCTGACAGCAGGGGCTCAGGAGGCCGAAGCTGCCTGAGTAACGTTGATTGCCCCGCCACAGGGAAGGGACATGTGAACAAGGCCCTGAAGAGGGGGCTCTGCCGAAGGAAAGGAAGTACAAATGTTCAGGGCAAAAGGACAGGTGAAGGCAAAGACTTCAAGATATGAAAAGCCTGGGGGAGCCTGGGTGGCTCAGCCGGTTAAGCATCTGCCTTCAGCTCAGGTCATGATCCCAAGGTCCTGGGATCGAATCCCACATCCAGCTCTCTGCTTAACAGGGAGTCTGCTTCTCCCTCTCCCTCTGCCCCTCCCCCCCACTCGTGTTCTCTCTCTCTCTCTCTCTCTCTCAAATAAATAAATAAAATCTTTAAAAAAAAGTTATGAAAAGCCTGGCACTTTGGGACAAGGGTGAGAGCTCTGTGCTCTCAGAGATGTGTCAGGAGATGAAGCTGGAGAGAAGGGCATGGCCAGAGTCCTAGTGTGCCCCTACTTCATCTTGGAAGCAAAAGGGAGCTGCCCAAGGAAGGTGGGCTGACATCTGCCACAGCTCCATAGTCAGGGGGTGTGCCCCAGATGTGTATCCCAGAGAAGGGGACACTCGGCCTCCCTGGGGGTCCTAGGGCAAGCTGCAGGCCTCACCGGGGAGCATGCACAGGTCTGGGGCAGGTGGGTGCTGGCTGCCGTGCCTCTCCTCTGGTGCCCACATGCCAGCCTCAGGCCTGACCCCTAACTGGTCCACTGGGAGGGCAGCTCTTTTGTCCCCTGCAGGTCCAAACGCAACCCGCTGTCCCTCCTCTTCTGTTGTCAGAGGCCAGTTATTTGCTTGCTGTGGCTTTTCCACTGCCTGGAAAATCCTATTTCTCTTTGAACACCCAACTGAGAGGTGCCCTCCCAGGATTTTTTTTCCTAGGCCCTAACTACCCGAGGGGAGCCTCCCCTTTGCAGGGCACCCCCTTGGCAGCAGCCCTGGGGGTGTGCAGTGGAGGCTGGTGTGCATGGAGGGCTAACACTCACCCTGGGGAGGATGGAACTGGTGGCAGGAGGGGGTGCACTGGGTTCAGGTGAAGGAGGGACTTTGCAGTGGTCACAGAGGCCAGGCGAGGAGCTGCCTTCTGAAAGCCGTGGTGCCGTCCAGCAGGAGGGTCTATACAATGGGACTAGATGCTCAGTGAGGACCTTCTGCTCTGACTGACAGTGGTGTGGTGCCTAGAAAGTTTTGGCCAGCAGGAAGCATGGAAGGGAGGGGCGAGCCAGGCCCTGGCTAGTGGCTGCTTTGTCCATAGGATGCTGAAATGAGATCTTGGTGTACAGAGCATGCCGTCCTAGTACTGTTTTCTAGGGCGGGTCAGGGTCAGGATGGTGTAAGGCAACTATGGCGGGGGGCCCCTGGGATCCACGTTCCACAGTTAGCTGCCGGGGCAGGACACTGGGCATCAGAGAGCTGGGCTGGGGAGGACGGAGGAGCTGGATCTGTGGGACTGGAGAGGGCTGCGGGCTGGGGCCAATAGTGGGCTGTGCCCCCCAGGAGGACAGGGACACAGGGGGAGGGACAGGACACAGCCCTGGGCCTCCAGCCACACAGTCCTCTCTTCCTGTTGTCTCAGGATGGTCCTGGCAGGATGCATCTGCCAGAGTTCCAGGTCCAGACCTCCCCCAAGGCCTGCTCCCGCCCCCACCGGGATCTCACACACACGTACACATGCGCGTGTGCAAACACACACACACACGCATGTCCATGGGCACGCACACACCAACATGTCAAAGACACATGCATGCACATCCACACACAAAGCCACACACACCACTTACGCACCAGCCCCCCCCCACACAAGTCCATGCCCACAAAGGCACACACACAAACACACACACGCACACACGGACCCACACCTATGGACATGCACACACACAGGCACACACNTGCTGAAGGAGGACGGGGGGGCAAGAAGCTGCTCGGGCAGCAGCGGGGTTTTCAACCAGGCAGAGCAAGCTTATTTGTGTGTCTGGGGTCAGGCCCTGTGGGAAGAATGAAGGAACGAGGCCCAGGGTTTCGGGGGGAGCTAGGGCAGCCAGAGGGGGCTGCAAGGGTGCACAGAAGCAGATGGAGCCAAGGACACATGATGTAAACCCCACAGGACCCAGGAGAGGGTGAGCTCATGGGCAGAATCTGGGGGGAAAGCCAGGGGCCCTTGGTTCTGGGCATTTGGGGAGAGTCCGCACCGCGCGGGATGCCCTCACAAGCACCGGTCGAGCATCTGAAGTTCAGGAGGGAGGGGACTTCCAACAGACATGTGAGGGTCACACACCCCAGGTCTCCCCCATCGACTTCATACTGGCAGCTCAGCGTGTGTGGGGCCAGAGATTGGGGATCAGTTAGGTCAGGGTTCACTGGGGGCTGGGACCAGTCTGCTGCCAGGGACAAGGGCCAGGGGCACCCAAGGTAGAGATTACTGACTGTCTTGGGGCCTCACAGGTACTGCCCAGCTCCAAGAGCTGGGGCAGCCCCTGCCCTAGGGAGGAGTATGCTCTTAGGGGCAGGGAAGGCCCATCAGGACCAGACTGACGTCACCATGTCACTGTGTGAACTCACGACCCAGTGCTGTACTAACCCTGTCTTCCACCCCAGGCCTGGCGAGTGGCTACTCCATGACCCCCCCAACCCTAAACATCACAGAAGAGACACACGTCATCGACTCCAGTGACAGCCTGTCCATCTCCTGCAGGTACTCGGTCCTTAGCCATGGGGACAGAGGCCTGGGTCCCCCCAGACCAAGGGGACCAGAGAAGGCCAAGGCAGTAGATGGTAGAGAAGAACCCAGAAGGCAGCCCCTCCCCAGGGCAGAGGGACCTCAAGGCTTAGTGGGGCTCCCTCGTCACCTGGGTGTGGGCACCTGGAGGCACAGACCATCCCTGGCCCCGCAGACACCTTGCACCCACTCCCATCCTACTCCCCCCCCCGGGTCACTCTAGGGTGACCCCAGGCCAGTCCATGCCCACCTGCCTGATTACCCTTCATGGACCCCAGGTCCCCTACACCCACCCCCAGCCACCTGCCACTGGCTCCAGGCCCACCCACACAGACTTCAGGCCTGTTACAACCCCTGCAGCCCCAGGGATGGTCAGCAGGCTTCTCTGCAGGCCAGCCTACCCCACGTAGGCTTAAGAGCCAAAGGCCCCAAGGGGCCTCAGGGTGCACCCTGCCCCGGGCTGGGTCCATGGCATGTGCTCAGAAATTGGGCTGTTCTGACCTTTGGGTGAGACAAGCTACGGGCAAGGCTTGTGCCCTGGGGCTGCAGCTGGGGCCCCTCTTGTGCTCTCGTGTCCTCTGCCAGGGGGCAGCACCCCCTCGAGTGGTCCTGGCCAGGGGCTCAGGAGGCACCGGCCACAGGGGAGAAGGACGGCGAGGACACAGGAGTTGTGCAAGACTGCGAGGGCACGGACACCAGGCCCTACTGCAAGGTGCTGCTGCTGCGCGAGGCCCGCGCCAACGACACGGGCAGCTACCGCTGCTACTACAAGTACATCCAAGCCCGCATAGAGGGCACCACAGCCGCCAGCACCTACGTGTTCGTGAGAGGTGAGGGGGCCATACACCCGGGCCTGGATCCTGGTGGGAAATCTGGCACCCGCAGCCCCAGCCCCAACCCGCAGACCCAGGGGGGCTGCCCCACTGCCCCTCACCTGAGTAGAGGACCCCCAAGCCCCGCCTTCCCCTCCCACAACCTGTCCCCCTCTCCTCAGACGTGGGGCAGCCATTCATCAACAAGCCAGACACGCTCCTGGTCAACAGGAAGGATTCCACGTGGGTGCCCTGCCTGGTGTCCATCCCCGGCCTCAACGTCACGCTGCGATCGGTACGGCCCTCCACCTCCCCGACTCCCACCCCAGGATCCAGCCCCTCCCCTCCCGTCCCGGGGAAAGGCGGCCACTGGTCTGGCCAGGAGAAGGGGTCTTGACAGCCACCATGTCCCTGCAGCAAAACTCGGCACTGCGGCCTGATGGGCAGGAGGTGGTGTGGGACGACCGTCGTGGCATGCGTGTGCCCACACCGCTGCTGCGCGATGCCCTGTACCTGCAGTGTGAGACCACCTGGGGTGGCCAAGACTTCCTCTCCAACCCCTTCCTCGTGCACATCACAGGTACGGGCTGCCCCCTGCAGCAGGGCCCTCCTCCGGGCACCACTGCCCATGTCCAGGGAGAACCACAGGAGGAGGACGGGGTATCCCCCCAATGCCAGGGATGGGGCCACAGGGGCCACAGCTGGTCTCAGTGACACCCTGTGCCCAGCGCTCTGCGTGTGTGCCATCCTGTGAGGGGCGTGGGGGTCACTGTGCATGTGTCACCAGGCAACGAGCTCTATGACATCCAGCTGTTCCCCAAGAAGTCGCTGGAGCTGCTGGTCGGGGAGAAGCTGGTCCTAAACTGCACTGTGTGGGCTGAGTTCAACTCAGGTGTCACCTTCAACTGGGACTATCCAGGGAAGCAGGTGAAGCCGACAGCCCCACCAGGGCCATCCTGGAACCATCCCCCGGAGTCCCTGTCACTGCCTACACCTGCCCCATGCCCACACTGTCCCCAGGAGTCCCCATCACTGCCCACGCCCACTGGGCCTGGTGCACACTGGCCTCCAAAGAGAAGAGGTTTGGACCTCATCCTGCCCTAGGAGCCCCTGCCTGATGAAAGGGGCGACCCCATGGAAAATTCTGGGTCTGGGTCCAAGGCTTCCAGAGCCATAGCTGGGCTGGGGTACGTGCCCTTGGTGCTCAGTTCTGCCAGAACCCACCTGCTCTGACCCTGGGCTTCCCCTGGGTGTGGGTAGGCAGAGCGGGGTAAGTGGGTGCCGGAGCGGCGCTCCCAGCAGACTCACACAGAGCTCTCCAGCATCCTGACCATCCACAACGTCAGCCAGCACGACCTGGGCCCATACGTGTGCGAGGCCAACAACGGCATCCAGCGATTCCGGGAGAGCACCGAGGTCATCGTGCATGGTACGGCCTGGGGCTGGGCCGGGCGTCCGTCATCAGGCCTGGGGAGCAAGGGTCCATGTGCAGTGTGCGTGGGGGTCAGAGGTCAGGGTGCACCTGAGCAGGGTGGAGTCTAGCCAGAGGGAACGGAGGGTAATGAGTGGACCCCCCGAGGGCAGGGTGAGCCCCGGTCTGCAGGCATCTGGCCACTGGGGGTGACAGACCATGGCTGGGAGTACCTGGGCAGGGATGGGTCAGCGACTCCAGGCTCTGGCTTTACACGGATGCCTCCCATTTGGCAGAAAAGCCCTTCATCAGCGTCGAGTGGCTCAAGGGTCCTGTCCTGGAGGCCACAGCAGGAGACGAGCTGGTGAAGCTGCCCGTGAAGCTAGCGGCGTACCCCCCGCCGGAGTTCCAATGGTACCAGCCCTGGCCCCTGCCTCTTGCGACCCCCCAGGCCCAGCACAAGAACAGACCACAGGGTGGGAAGGGTGGCATCCCCCACTATCAGGGTCTGTGCCCCAAGACCCCGACAGGGCCTCTCCTCTGAAGACACTCTAAGGAAGGTGCACCTAATACATAATTTAAGCCGGAGGGAAAGTTATCTTGCTATGAAACTGCAAGCTTGCAGCGGCCAGCCTGCTATCGTGGGTGGGGGTGCTGGGCACCGTGCAGGGCTCTATCTGACCAATCCCTGCACCTGCTCAGTATCTCCAAGCGCCCCGCCAGCTGGACGATGTCCTGGAGCTCTGGCCTGCCCTGCAGCAGGGGCTTTGGGTTTCTCAGGCCTCCCTCTGAACAGGTTGCTGCCCCCCACCCCAGGACCCTCCTGTCCAGAAGTTCAGAGATGCCACAGGGGTTCCACAAGCTGTTGTAGAGCCAGGCTCTGGGCCGGGCCTGAGCTGTGTGGCAGAAAGCCAGAGTTTCCAGGAGGCCCCAGAGCCCCAGCTCTGGTCTGTGACCTGAGAGTAAGCCCTTCCCTACAGGGTGTATTGAGGGTCAGTGGGGGGGGGAGGGTCCCTTAGTGGTGGCTCCACCCTTGCCAGGTGCTCCCAGAGAGCTCTCTAAGAGCTCAGGTTAGCATAGCACCCCCCACACACCCCCACACCCCCTTGGCTCATCTGAGCAGTCCGCGGGGCCCAACGCTGAGAGGTACACTCTGGCCTGACACCCAAGGTGCAGACCAGGAAACAGAGGTGGGGGAGGGGACACGGCATTCCTACCTGAGCCCTGAGCCCCCTGGGAGGGCTCTGCGTCATCCTTTCCCAGCTGGCCAGAGGAGCCCTGCACTTCCCAGCCTGGGGCACATCCCTCCAGAGGGGATGACCTTTTAGGAAAGCCTGGGGCTGAGCGAGCAGAGGCCCTGGACATTCTCAGCTGGGATCTCACAGTGCTAGCCGTAGGCTGGCAGCAGGCTACTCCTGGGAGGACCTCAGGATGCCCTGGGCCTGGGCCTGGTATAACGCCACCTCTGAGGCCACAGGCTTTGGGGTCCATTGAGGGTACCTGGTGCAGGACCAGCATTTGGGGGCAGGGGGCAGCCTGGAGCCTCCCTCACACGTCAGCCTCCTGGAGACACCTGGGGCTCTGTCCCCTGCCCTCTAAGGCCAGCAGGACTCACGCTGTTCTGGTGGGGGGAAGCCCAGGTCTGCTGCTTCCAGGGTCTGGCCCAGGCCTGACGCTCAGGCAGCTGGCTGCCTCTCACCGTTCCACTACATCTGGCTTTTCTCCTCTCACTCGGCCAACACCTGCCTCCAAGAAGTGCTCAGCTGGGCCCACTGTCCACTGAGACATGGCCTCAGGGCCCTAGTAGCCACCACAGCCCACAGGGGCCCACTCTTCTAGGCTGTCAAGGGATGATGATGAGTACGTGGACGGGTAGAGATCTAGTGGACAGATAGACAGGCCGGTCCTCCACTCCTGAAGCTTGTGTCCAGCACAGTGCATACACTGACTGCTGTAACTCAGTTAAACCTCACGACCCCTGCAAGAAAGTTCCTTTTGTTTCCCCAGTGTTCAGACGAGGACCCTGGGGGCTTGGGGCCCTGGAGGGGTTTGCGTAGGATCACTGACACAGCAGGTGGCGGACCCTGCATTTTGCATCAGAGCCTGGCAGACCACGTGGCCTAGGGTCTGCTTTGCCCTGCCCTGCGTGGGTCCCCGGATGAGTGATGTCCCTCCCCTACATCCCCCTCACTGCTGGTCTCAGACCAAGGGTGTGCCTGTCCCTCGGCTCCCTGGCTAAATGCCAGGGGAAGGTACCTGCCTGAGGGAGGACCAGTCCCAAATAGAGCCAGGGTTGCAGCTCCCAGCTCAGGCCTGGGCAGAAGTCACCCTTTGGGGTGTAAGGTATCCCTTTATTTGCATGTACATTTGTTTGCATGTGAATACGCACTGAGCACCGCATGTACTCCCGGTGGAGGGAACGGCAATATGCGGCAATACGGGGACAGTCTCTGCACCGCTCCGTGGGGGAGACAAATGGTCAAAGACATATGTGTGAAAACCAGGGTTCTCATGAGCAGGCAGGTAGAAGCAGGGCAGAGGGCAGGAGCAGGTTCCTAGGGCCGCAGGGAAAGGTCACTCTAATGAGTGGGTATTTATATACAGGAGAGAGAGGGCCATACAGGTGTCTAGAGAACTGAGCATCCAAGCAAGGTGGGGACAACGAGTCCCCAGGCCCCAGGTGGGAGTGTGAGGACAGCAAGAAGTTTCCATATCTGAAAAGCTCCAGAAAGGGCAGAGCTGGGGTCAGAAAGTGAGGCAGGGACCCCCACGGGTAAGGGTTTTGGCTGTGTTTCTAGGGGACCGCACCTCCAATTCTTTCCAGCACATACCACTGCGAGAGACGGGGCGTACAGGGTGCTATGGTTGGTCCTGAGCCTACAGGTGCCACGGGACCAGAGCAGGCCCGCAAACCATCCCCACAGCCCCTAGGCCACCTGCTCTCCAGTCCAGAGTCAGCTGCCCCAGCCCGAACCCCCGCCGCACTTCCCTGCAGCCCCCTGGTCCGGGGCAGGAGGGGTCTCTGGCTGGAGTTGGGCCCTTCAGGACTCACACCAGCCTCTTCCTGCCTCCCCTGACGGCATACTGCTGTGTTTGGGGCCTGGGTGTGGCAGGGAAGGAGTGCCAGGATGGGGCAGGAGTGGGGTCCACGCAGTCCCCTGAACTCCTTTCCTGGGCCAGGTACAAGGACAGAAAGTCAGTGTCCGGGCGCCAGAGTCCGCACGCCCTGGTGCTCAAGGAGGTGACGGAGGCCAGTGCGGGCATCTACACCCTCGCCCTGTGGAACTCTGCGGCTGGACTACGGCGAAACATCAGCCTCGAGCTGGTGGTAAACGGTACAGGGGCAGGATGGGCAAGGGGATGCCGGAGGGGAGGGCGGGCGGTGGCAGGGGCCTGCTGACCAGCTGTCTGCCTGTGCCCCCAGTGCCCCCCCACATCCACGAGAAGGAGGCCTCCTCCCCCAGCACCTACTCCCGCCACAGTCGCCAGGCCCTCACCTGCACTGCCTACGGGGTGCCCCCTCCTCTCAGTATCCAGTGGCACTGGCGGCCGTGGACTCCCTGCAAGGCCTTCACCCAGCGCAGCCTGTGAGTGTGGCCCCAACCCCAACCTTGGCTGTGACCCCCACTCCCCGCCTGCACCCCTTCCCAGAGCCCTGCTCTAAGCTCGAAGCCTACCGCAGTTCGGGGAGAGCCAATCCCTGACCCCACGTCGCCTGAGCAAGGCCCCTCCCGTCCCTAGCATGAGTCAGGCTGCACTGGACACTGGGGATGGTGCGGCCCCACCCACCTCCCTTGAAAGTAAACCCCCAGGAGACATAACTGCCTCATCCAGGAGGACCCAAGGGACCTGGGCACCAAGTGGGTGGACCTGAGCCAGTTTCATGAGCCTTGTACTGAGCCCCGAGACACACCAACCATGCCCAGTTAGCTTTTTCTGAGCCGTGTTCACGATGGCCCCTTATAGAGGAGGCAACGGAGGGTCAGAGGAGGGGCCTGCCTTTCCCAAGGTCACGGCTGTAGCGGCAGAGCTTGCCTGGCGCCAACACGACAGACAGGCCCAGGAGCATGCTCCCAGCAGGGACAACCCCGACAAGCAGGAGATGGGTGAGGAGGGTGCCAAGGTGGCCAGCGGTCTGGAGGGCACAAGGCAGCAGTGAAGGGCACAGAGTGGGGGGAGCGGGGGGTCACACTTGCCATTCGGCTAGAGATCCTTGTGGGCAGGGTAGAGGGTCACAGGCTGGGCAAGGATGGGTGCTGGGAACCCAAAGAGGAGAAGAGCAGCTGCGCACGGAGACGGGCCGTGGCCCCAGCACGATCAGAGTAGGTGGCTCTGTAGGGGCGGCCTGCTGCATCCAAGGCTCGTAAGAGATTCTTCGAGACCATCAGGCACTTCCAAATTCGCTTCCTCTGATGCGCTACCTTTATGCTCTGGGCCAACTGACAGAACCCTGGGGTGCCGCTCTGCTCTGCTGGGGGCAGACAAGAGCCTCCCTTGGGACCCCAGGCCCATATCCCAATAAGAGACCAAAGGTACTGGGGTCACACCCAACCCAGGAAGGGGCTGCAGCTCTGGACGGGGGAGAGCAGGAGTGGTGACTCTGCTGCCCCTGGGAGATCTAGGTAGACTTTGCAGCAAGGGGCACATCTCGAGGCGGGGGTGGTGGGGAACCGCGGAGCCACAGGCGTGAGCTGCTCTGTGGGCAGCAGCCCTGCGCCTGCTGGGCAAGGCTGTTCTGGGAGCCCGCACAGGACAGATTGTTGCAGGGCCATGAGCATCAAGGATGGAAGACAGTGTTCAGAAACCAAGCCCCAATCCCCTCCTTTGCCTCAGCCTGAGAGCCAGCCTTCCCCACCCAAGTGAGTCGATGACATTGAGTCTGACAGTTGCTGGACCCCCACCCGCTGTGGGGCATCCTGACCTGCCCCGGCCCTCCTTGTTCCCAACAGCCGGCGGCAGCAGAGAGATCACATGCCACAGTGCCGGGACTGGAGAGAGGTGACCACGCAAGATGCTGTGAACCCCATCGAGAGCCTGGACACCTGGACTGAGTTTGTGGAGGGGAAGAATAAGGTAGGCACCGGCCGGGCCACAGACAGGGAAGGAGAAGGGAGGCAGGGAGGAGCCCTCTCCTGGCCTCCATCTCTACCAGGCCTGCAGAGCTCTGAGAGCTGGCCCTCTCTCTGCAGTGTCTCTGGGCCTCAGCTCCCCTTACTGCATGTGGATGGGGGGGTGTTAGGGGGCTTCCAGCTGCTTCCCAGAGAAGGACGCTTAGATTGAAGGCAGCCTGGCTGGGCCCTGAGCCCCAGCCACCCACAGGCCCCAGGGCTGGGAGGGTCAGGCCTGGGGCCAGTTAGGTCCCCACTGAAGGCAACTGTGGTGCTGGGCCAGCCAGGGGGCAATGCCTAAAAGAGGCCAGGCGGGGGAGGGGACTGAACAAAGGCACCCACTTCCTACAGTCACTTCCTGTTTTCCTACACACCTCCAGAGCCTCTTCCTGTTCCAGGCCTGGCCAGGAAGTGCCCAGCTTGGAATGGGGGGGGGGGTTGTTTGGATGGTAGGCAGGGCCTATGGCCCTCTCTCCTCCCCCTGCCTCCAAGCTTTCTACTCCCCAGGCCAGAGTCCTCTGGGAGACCTGGGACCCATTCCCTTCCCTGGCCACCACCCAGGGCCCTGAGGAGGGTTCCGGGAGCAGCCCTGGGGTGAACGTGGCACATCACATGGATCTCATGCAGTGACCAGCCTTGCTCCATACCCCAAATCCTAGCCCTGGCTTGGACTGCCCCATTGCCAGACTGGGCCTGTCCCCTGCTCAACGTGGCCACAGCCTGAGCCCATCCACACCCAGAGGCCTCTCCAGTCATACCTGACTTTGCCCTCTGACCTCAGCCCCAGCCGATGCCGGCTGTTCCTAGCTATGTCCTTGATTTTTCCAGAGAACGACCTCTGCTGTGCAAGGGCTTCACCTTCCACTCCCCACCTCACCATGCCTGGTCCTGTCTCTGAGCTTTGGTCCTCTTCAGCTTGGGGCCTCAGTTTCCCCACTCCTCTCCTGGGGGCAGCAGCCCCCTTGCAGAAAGGGAGGACAGTCAGGGTGGGAGGAACTTGGGCAGGAGATGGATCCCTGTGCTCGTATGTGCTCCGCATAGACGGTGAGCAAGCTGGTGATCCAGAATGCCAACGTGTCCGCCATGTACAAGTGTGTGGTCTTCAACAAAGTGGGCCAGGACGAGCGGCTCATCTACTTCTACGTGACCAGTGAGTGACCTGGGCAGGCCCAGGTGGAGGTCGGGAACCAGGTGGGCACAGGAAGCAGGAAGGAAGGCCTGGGAGAGGACAGTGAGGCCAGGTTGGGCCCATTGAGTTTCTGATGCTGTTGGGCGCTGGGCCCCTGGGTCTGGGCGGGAGGGATAGATTTGGAGGTCATCAGCATATAGACCGGGGTGCTGGGCCATGGGGATGGAGGGAGACCCTCTGCCCCCAGCCCTGGAGGTGCCTCCCCACTGGTGCCTTCCATTCCCTGTGGCTTCACCTCCCTCCCACCCCCTTCCCAACACAGCAGCTGGCTCACAGGGACACTTTTCCTGGGGAAAAGCAGAGTGAGTCCAAAGGCAAAGTTGGGAAAGGGAGAGCGAGCACCACGGGAGGCAGGGAGGTGAGCCAGTGTCACAGCCTCCTCCTTCCTCCCCAGACATCCCCGATGGCTTCAGCATAAAATCCGAGCCATCGGAGGAGCCGCTAGAGGGCCAGGACGTGCGCCTGAGCTGCCGGGCAGACAACTACACCTACGAGCATCTGCGTTGGTACCGCCTCAACCTGTCCACGCTGCACGACGCGCACGGGAACCCGCTGATGCTCGACTGCAAGAACGTGCACTTGTTCGCTACGCCTCTGGCCGCCCACCTGGAGGAGGCGGAGCCAGGGGCGCGCCACGCCACGCTCAGCCTGACCATCCCCAGCGTGGCGCCTGAGCACGAAGGCGACTATGTATGCGAGGTGCAGGACCGTCGCAGCCACGACAAGCACTGCCACAAGAAGTACCTGTCAGTGCAGGGTGAGGCGGGCAGGGCTGCAGGGGAGGGCTGGCGGCGCTTCCCAAGGAGGCTTTCTCCCCTCCCCGAAGGCGCCTGGGCTGCCACGCGGAGAGCCTGAACCTGTTGCGGGAGGGTCCTCCTCCCCGCCCACGCTGTGGAGGCCCACCGCCACCCCCACCCCCCCAACCCTGTGCTCAAACCCGATCCTTCTAGAGCTTGACGCAAGCCGGCCCCACTCTTTGCTCCCAGCCCTGGACGGCCCCTGCCAGGCATACTCTCCTGCTTTCTGCAACTCCACTTAACTCGCTCTCGACCCCCACCCCCAGCCCTGGAAGCCCCGCGGCTCACGCAGAACTTGACTGACCTCCTGGTGAACGTGAGCGACTCCCTGGAGATGCGGTGCCCAGTGGCCGGGGCGCACGTGCCCAGTATCTTGTGGTACAAAGATGAGAGGCTGCTGGAGGAAGAGTCTGGTAGGACGGTGGACCCCGACGAAGGGCGGGGTGCAGAGGCTCGCCAGGTCAAGGCCTCAGACCCTTCTGAACTCAAAGCAACACCCCATCTGCTACAGGAATCGACCTGGCAGACTCCAACCAGAAGCTGAGCATACAGCGCGTGCGCGAGGAGGACGCGGGCCGCTACCTGTGCAGCGTGTGCAACGCAAAGGGCTGCGTCAACTCCTCTGCCAGCGTGGCCGTGGAAGGTCCGGCCTCCCCCCTGCGCCCTTCCACCCACCTGCGCCCCCCGCCCCCGCACTTGGCTCTTTCTCGTAGCCACCTCCCTCAAGTCGTGCACACCAGAAGGGGAGCTTCTCGCAGGGTGCACCCTTCTCCCCCTAACACACACACACACAGCCTGGCCCCTTTCTGCCCACTCAGGTTCCGAGGATAAAGGCAGCATGGAGATCGTGATCCTTGTCGGCACCGGGGTCATCGCTGTCTTCTTCTGGGTCCTCCTCCTCCTCATCTTCTGTAACATGAGGAGGGTGAGCGCTCCTCCCCCAACTGAGCCTCTCCACCACTCCTTGTGGGGTCTCTGTACGCCCTGCACAGCCTGTAAGATAAGGAATAAGGTCCTCAACCGCCCTGGCTCACCTGGAAGCCTCACCTCCTGGGAAGCCTCTCTGACCTCTCCATGCTGGGCTCTTACACAACCAGAGGTTGTCAGTCTGTCTGTCCCCTCCTGGCTTGAGAGTCCCAAAGGAGATCCCATCTGTCCTGGGGAAAAGGTGACCCAAGACCGTGGTATGGCCAAATCAATTAGCTGTCCCCACCCCACCCCAGCCAGCCCACGCAGACATCAAGACGGGCTACCTGTCCATCATCATGGACCCCGGGGAGGTGCCTCTGGAGGAGCAGTGTGAATACCTATCATATGATGCCAGCCAGTGGGAGTTCCCCCGGGAGCGGCTGCACCTCGGTGAGGCGATCACCCAGCCTGCCCACCTACCCTATCCTGCCCGCATAGACCGCTTCCCTCTGAAGTACTGAAATCCCTCCATTCTCGGGCCAGAAAGTCATGCCTGGCCCCCACCTGGCCTGACCTGTCCATCTGGGCGTGCATCCCAGGAACCCGAGCCAGGGCTGCAGTTCTCAGGCCCCCCGGGGTCACTTCCCGCTGCTCTGAGCAGGGTGGGCCCATCACACCTGCTGGGAGAGGATGCAGGCCTTCCTGTCTGCTTCTCCTCTCCCGCTCTCCCCGCTCCTGCTCTCCGCGCTCTTCCTGTTTGGCAGAGAGGCTCCCGAGTTTCCTCCCCCTCCTGGGCCTTCCTTCCTGGCCCTCCATGCGGGTTGCCCCTGCTGCCCGTCCCTCTTCACCCTCGCCCTTATACAGCTCACCTGGACCCGGCTCCCTGCCCCCACAGGGAGAGTCCTCGGCCATGGGGCCTTCGGGAAGGTTGTGGAAGCTTCGGCTTTTGGAATCCACAAGGGCAGTAGCTGCGACACTGTGGCTGTGAAAATGCTGAAAGGTGTGGGGTCAGCGGGTGGAGGGGGCGGCGGGGCTGGTGGGGGNNGCGACTCTGGGTGGGCTGGTGGGGCTGTGGTTCAAGAGGGGAAACTGACGTTCGGAGCCAGGGTCTCACCCAGGGTTCTTCATGGAGGCCCTGGGCTCAGATCTGAGTAATTCCCAATCCCACCTGAAACCTCAGCCTCAAAGAGGCGAGCAGGACGAGCTGGGGACCCGATGCCCCCACGCACAGAAGCTCTAGCTGCGCCTTAGCTAAGCCAGTGGCCGGGAAGAGGGACGCGCAGGGTTTGGGGGACGGCGGGCCGCGGGCCCAGCACCACGCGAAGCTCCCATGTCCCCTCCAGAGGGCGCCACAGCTAGCGAGCATCGAGCCTTGATGTCCGAGCTCAAGATCCTAATCCACATCGGTAACCACCTCAACGTGGTCAACCTCCTGGGGGCGTGCACCAAGCCCAATGGTACGGAGCTCGCTGCCCCCCGCTCCCTGGTGGGAGGGGCCTGTTGGGCTCGGTATGGGCGGGGCCGGGAGGGGGCGGAGCAGGATGGCGGGGGAGGGGGCGTTGCTGCGGTGCGTGCTTGCCCTCCCACCTGCCGTCTGTCGCCAAGCGCCTGGCTCTTGCCCTACTCTAGGCCCCCTCATGGTGATCGTGGAGTTCTGCAAGTACGGCAATCTCTCCAACTTCTTGCGTGCCAAGCGGGAGGCCTTCAGCCCCTATGCGGTAAGTGCGAGCCCTGCTAGGGGCCTGAGCTCGGCCGGGAGCCCGCAGGACGCAAGGTGGGCTGAGAGTGGGGTGGGGGCAGTGCCTCTGCTGTGAGTGGCGGAGCCCCCTCAGAGCCACTTTGTGCCTTCGCAGGAGAAGTCCCCTGAGCAGCGAAGGCGCTTTCGCGCCATGGTGGAAGGAGCCATAGCTGACCGGAGGAGGCCAGGAAGCAGCGAGAGGGCCCTCCTCTCCCGGCTCCTGATGGGCAAGGGCGGGGCAGAGCGGGCCCCTCCGGCCCAAGAAGGTAAGCGCCTTGCTTCCCCTTGCCCAGAGAGGTCGGGCGGGCGCGAGGATACCTCCTGAACAGGGGACTGTGGGAGAAGCTGGCCTCAGGTCCTCCTGGAGGGGCTTACGTGGGAGAGGGTGTAATGGGCTTTTCCTTTGGAAGGGAGGACGCCACAGGGACAGTCTGACATTTGATTGGGCATCACTGGCCATCTAGGCATTTGCCTTCCACACAAGGGTGGGAGCAGACAGGCAGAAGTAGCAGGTGCAAAGGGCCACTGATGCAACAGGATTCCCGGCACTGGGAGGGTTTAGTGGGTGTCGCAGAGAGAGTGGATGCTGAGGGGCAAGAGAGGGGGCCCACACGCTTGTTAGCTAGCACCAGGGGCTTCAGGGGCTCAAGCAGGAGAGGTGCGGCCAGAGGCGGTGAACAGATGCTCCCTTTGGGGAAGGGTAGGAGATGGGAGCCATGGAAGAGCCCCCCCCCCCAATTCCGCTGAGCCTGCCTTGCTCCTTTGTGCAGCCCAGGACCTGTGGCTGAGCCCACTGACCATGGAGGACCTCGTCTGCTACAGCTTTCAGGTGGCCCGAGGCATGGAGTTCCTGGCCTCCCGCAAGGTGACTGCCCCAGCAGGCCTCTCAGAGGGGAGAAGGGTGCAGACGACCAGCATACCAAGGGGGGCCTTGTCCTAGCTCACCCCACAGTGATGCCGTGGGCAGCGTGTGTTTCTCCCACTTTGCAGAGGAGGAAACTGAGACCAGAGCGTGGAAGTGACTTCCTGAGGTCTCTAGCTAGTCAGTGCCAGAGGTGAATGTGGAATCTGACCCCCCCACAGCCTCTTCTGCTGTCCCTATAGTTCTGGGAGCCCTCTCAATGGACGGTCCGCAGGGAGCATAGAAATCTCTCCGTGAAAGAGCAGGCCTCAGGCATGGGCGGGCCCTGGGGACCCGTGCTGACCACCCCCCTCGCACCTCCCTGTCCCCCTAGTGCATCCACAGAGACCTGGCTGCTCGGAACATCTTGCTGTCAGAAAGCGATGTGGTGAAGATCTGTGACTTCGGCCTGGCCCGTGACATCTACAAAGACCCCGACTACGTGCGCAAGGGCAGTGTGAGTGCAGGCCACGGAGGGAGGGCGGGGCTGGGGGCACGGACCTCCCATCCAGGAGCCATCTCCATGGAAGGTCAGAGAGCCCACACCTATAGGGACCTTAGCGGCCTCACCAGGGCACGTGGGGCAGGGGAGCAGAGACAGGAGCTGACGATCAGGGACCATGGTGCTTCGACTGGGGCTTGTGTTGGCCCCCTGCCTTTGTCCACGAGGCGGACGCTGACTGACCCCGCATGTCTGCGCTGCAGGGGATGGGCCTCAGAGGTGGACCCCGCATGGGTCCATGTGGGTGCTGGGAGCAGCGTGCCTCTCATCTGTGGTGCTCAGAGGTGGCCGGGCAGGCACTTGAATGAGTTCTCAAAGCTAATTGGGGGTTTGTGGCCTGGAGGAGGAAGGAAGAGGCTTGGAGAGGGGAGCAATGGGCGGGATGGGTCTAGGATGTGGTGGGCCGCTCTGCCAGCCTAGCCATGGTGCGGAAGGCCCGTGCCCTTCATTCTAATTCACGGCTGAGTGGAGGCGGGTGGATGGGAGAGTCAGGTGCGCCTTCCAGAAGCCCCCTCTGCAGGCTGTGAGGAAGGAGGAAGGGGTGTGCTGGGGTGGAGGCAGAGGCCAGTCAGGAGGGGCTGGGGCCCTCAGGGCTCCCAGGAAGAGGCCCCAAGAGGTAGAGAGACAGACGATGGGGAAGGCACATCACAAGCCCCAGGACAAGTGGTCAGGAGTGATGCCCGGCTTCCAGTGTGGGGACCAAGTGAGCAACTGAGGGGGTACGGTGAAGGGGTACAGGGTCCTGATTCCTCCAGAGGCTGGGTCTGGGGTCTGGGGGAGGAGGGGTTCCAAGTGCCCCCCAAGAGCATGCAGGGGAAGAAAGGGGCCCAGACAGACCCAGGAGAACAGCAGCAGGGTAGAAGCCTTCGAGGAAGATGCCAGGCACTTACAGGGTAGGGGCCAACTGTGAGAGTCTTCTGAACGCACAAGGGGTGGATGTGGCCCAAGGCCCTTCTTGGGGTGTGGCTCCAGCATTCTGGGCAGGCTGGGGGTGAGAGAGGGGCTGCCTGCGTGTTTGGCCTTCTTCCTCTCTTCCCTCCCTCCATGGAGACCTGCCTCCTTCCGCCTCCCCCAGGCCCGGCTGCCCCTGAAGTGGATGGCCCCCGAGAGCATCTTTGACAAGGTGTACACCACACAGAGTGACGTCTGGTCCTTTGGGGTGCTGCTCTGGGAGATCTTCTCCCTGGGTAAGTGCAGGGCAGGCTGTGGGGGTGGGGAGAGGCAGGAGTCTAGGCTGCCCGTCATCACCAGCACTTCTGAAGCAGGGGACTGGGGGCCCAGTGCTGTTGCACCTGCAGCAAGCCATCACTCTTCGGCAAGTGGTCCAAGAGCCCTCCACCTCTCCCCTCTGCCTCCAGCCTGGGCCCCCCTGGCGCCACCTTTACAGGTGTGCTCCGGCCTCTGACAGGTGACAGGGCACAGCCTGTGTTTACCGGGCAGTCCCCGGGATCAGCACAGGTCCCAGCGGAGAAGCCTCACAGGTCCCCCAGATCTTCACGTCCCTGGATGAGCCCCCACCTTGACCTGTCACCGGGGAGGCCGCTCCTGCCTTCAAGGGCTGGAGAGAGTACCGGAGGAGACTGGGCGCTCACACACAGGGGGACCTACTTACGAGAGCTCCACGTGGGCCCCTGGCTCCCACTGGGGCCAAGATGAAGCCCCCATGCTAGGGCAGAGCCGGGCGGTGAGCAAACGGAGAAGTAAAATCGCCAAAGAGCCACCAGGATGAATACTATCACTACAAATGCAAGGGCCTGGAGAGCACAGGGCGGGCAGGGCTGTGTGTGAGCTGGAGGGGAGGGCCCAGCTGATGGAGGGGCTCGGGAGGGCAGGCGGGCCAGGGAGGACAGCAGGCCAGGGTGAGGGGCCAGCAAGCCTCCTGGTCCCCGCATGTTGGAAGTGGGCCGGGCGTGGGCAGGGGGCATCAGGACGTGCAGCAAGGGGGAGGAGGGGAGGTCCATGCAGCCCCTGTGAGCCTGCCGGGGTGTGGACCTGGACCTGAGTCCCAGGGGAGCCACTCAGGGCTCAAGGGAGAGAGCAGTATGACTCGTCTTCCGAGGATTGCCCTGCGGCTGTGTGGCTTGCACTTAGGGCCCCAGAGGGACGGAGAGGCTCTTTGGGGCGGTTTCTCCTGTGGTCAGGAGAGGCGAGCTGCTGCAGGCCAAGGAGGAGTTAGGTCCCGGGTGTGTTAGCAGGCAAAGCCACGGGATGTAGGAAGGGGTTTGACTAGCAGCCAGGGAGGGTGTCTCTGAAGAGGGGTGATTGTGACAGGCCTGGCTTGATTGGCTCACTGTGGCTCCCTGACCCTAGTGATCCCCCATGTTTTCACTCATCATCCTCTTTTAACCCAATGAAGAGCCATCGTGGCGGTACAGAAGGGTCTTGGCCGCCCCCCTGCGCCAACCCTGGCCTGGGAGCAGCAGGACCAGCCCCCAGCCATAGGGGGCCAGGAGAGAGGCAGTTTGGGCAGCAGGTGTCTGCTCCCCACCCACCCCTACCCCATTCCTGTTCTGCCATCAGGGGCCTCCCCCTACCCGGGGGTGCAGATCAACGAGGAGTTCTGCCAGCGGCTGAAAGAGGGCACACGGATGCGAGCCCCAGAGCTGGCCACTCCCACCATGTGAGTTTGCCCTGCTGGCTCTGCAGGTGGTGGGGGCTCGGAGGGGGAGGTTGCCACGGGTGGGGGTTTTTGTGCACAGGCAGGGGGCAGAAGTGGAGAGGGGGTGCAGGCACGGGGATGGGGTAGAGGCCTGCAGATGAAGTCTCTTACTCCACCATTGGTCCATTGACAGCTCTCCCCACCTCCCCGCCAGGCAGAAGAGACTGGGTGGACAGAGGAGGGGCGAGGGATGGGGGTTAGGCAGGGGAGCTGGGGTCTGCTGGTGCAGGCGTGCTCAGACCACAGGCCAGCAGCCAGCTTTACCCGCAGACGCAGCGTCATGCTGAGCTGCTGGTCAGGAGACCCCAAGGAGAGGCCTGCGTTCTCAGAGCTGGTGGAGATCCTGGGGGACCTGCTGCAGGGCGGGGGCCGACAGGTAAGTCCTCTGGCCTCCCTGTCTGGCCTTCTGGCCCCCAACCTCAGGGCCCTCAAGCAGCTGGCCAGGGCCCGTCTTTGGCCATGAGGAGCCCGAGGCAGATCTTCGGGGGGTCTGCAAGGAGCCCCTGTCTCCGGCAGAAGGATGATGTGTTCCTCCACGTCCCTCTGTGCTTCTGCTTCCTGCAGCCCCGCCCCCTGCACCCACCCTTGACTTCTGTCTCCCTCCCCCCAGGGTGCCCAGGGGTGGGGGCAGGGAGCAAGCCAGCTCAGGGCTGCCCCAGTGCTCTGGGCTCTGGAGGAGTGAGCAGGGGCTGCCTGCAGCACTTGGAGTCCAATCTGTGCCCAAAAGGGGGGACCCTGGGTTGGGACTGTACCTGCTGCGCCCTTCTCCTTGTAAGTGGGGCACCTGGCAGGGCTGCGGGGAGAATTTGCCAGGCAGGCTCATTTAATCCTCATGGCACCTTGGAGCACAGAAGTTCCCCGGTCAGGAGCCCCGGCAGTCCTGAGCCCAGGGGCGGGGGCCGTGGCAGCACAGCCATCTCTGACCCCCGCGGCCTCTGCCATTCCTGCCAGGAGGAGGAGGAGGACTGCATGGCCCCCTGCAGCTCTCAGAGCTTGGAGGACGGCAGCTTCTTGCAGGCGTCCACCACAGCCCTGCACGTGGCCGAGGCCGACACCGAGGACAGCCCGCCGAGCCTGCACCGGCACAGCCTGGCCGCCAGGTCAGCTGCCCTTGCCCGGGTCCCGGGATCCCCCCAGGGCAGGGAGAAAGCAGGCTGGTCGCGGTATATTTTATTCCCGCCAGTCATCAAGGGGCAGCAAACGACAAGGACTTGAGAGACCTTTGTACCCCAACTGAAAGAGCACAGTGATTTTAAATGACAGTCCTGGGGTCTCGGGCTCCCTGGAAGGCCTGGTGAGCCTTGGGGACCCCCCAAGGCCACGTAGCCTGTGACTTCACTTTCCTCTGCGCCCCCTCAGACCCTGCAGGCTTCTTCCACCAGCCACCCCAGCGCACAGGAGAATGTGTTCACGCCCATGCACACACACAGCCCCGCACGCACAGGCCAGGTGTGGCTTGCACCAGACTGCCCGCCTTGCACAGAGAGACCCTTTCCGGGGTGAAAACCCCCCAATCTCACCAGCCCCGTGCCACACCCAGGCTGGGTACGCCCCACTCGCCTCCCGTGCCCTTCCCGGGAGGTGCTCTCCTCTTGCACAGAAGAGGAGACAGCTCAGCACAGGGGGGTGGCGTGGTGGATGGCTGCAGGGGGTCCTCCGGGAGGAGCCTAGACCAGGCCTGGGGCCCTTCTGGGAGGAGAGGGGGCAGGAGAGGTGGAGAGAGCTTTCCGGAGCGCATTTCTTCAGCAGTCTGTTTTCCGCCCACAGATACTACAACTGTGTGTCCTTTCCGGGGTGCCTGGCCAGAGGGACTCAGACCCAGGGCTCCTCCAGGATGAAAACGTTCGAAGAATTTCCCATGACCCCGACGACCTATAAGGCCTCGGTGGTAAGTGGGGCAGGTGGGCCTGTGTACCCCAGATCGGGCTTTCTCCACTGGGAGGAGTATCAGGACCTCCTGAGACCAGCAGGGAATCCAGCTCAGGAAGGGGCGCCTTCCTTTGTCCCTTGAAATGTCAAGTCCAGATTTCACGTTGGGCATGTTGAGGTGCATGTGCTCCTGTGATGCCGCCATCTCTCAGCTGCTTTCCTGCGTGCCCTCCTCACCCATACCAGTCTCCCCTCCGCGCAGCAAAGAAACCCAGTGGAAAGACAGCTTCTCCTTCCAGATGGTTATGGTTGGATTAGCCTGAGTCAGGGCTTCCCTTTGGTGGCCACCAAGCCATGTGGCCAAAGAGAAGGTTCGAGGTCCCTCGAGGAAGAGGCCGGGGTATGGGGCACAGGACACAGCATGTTCTCAGATCTACTCAAGCAGAGTGGGCCTCTCTGGGCACTGGGACGCTGGAGCCCGTGGGTCCAGTTTGCAAAAGCAGACTCGTCCTCAGCCTGGTGCCAGTGCACACATCTGGGAACCTTCCCGCCTAGGCCTCCCTGCAGACGGACCTGGTCAGAGAGCACTGGCCCCAGGCTCATGTCCTCAGGGCCAGATGGGGATGTTGGGCGGGGGGGCCCAGGTCTGACAAGAGTGCTGTTCCTCTCCATGTCATGCAAAACGAAAAGCATGCCAAGTCACGCACCATCGAAGGGCGACAGAGCCCCGCTGAATGTGGGATGTGTCTGCGTGAGGACCATTTTTTTACACCATGAGCTGCTAGGTTCTTAAGATAGGCTCCCTGGTTCTCCTTGTGTTCCTGCTCTGCCTCCACCCTCAGCCTCAGTTTCCCCCCACCCCAGCAGGGGTGTGTGACCCTGACCTGCATGTTCCAGCGAGGAACGGACACCTGCTTTCTGCTCGATTTCCATGGGGCGGGTGTCAGGCCGGCAGTGTAAGTCCATGCCACGCTGCCCTGGCTGGGGGGATGGGGGGGAGCAGCTGCCTGCAGACGGGCTTGTTCTCTCCCCACAGGATAACCAGACGGACAGTGGGATGGTCCTGGCCTCCGAGGAGTTTGAGCAGTTGGAGAGCAGGTACAGACAAGAAAGTGGGCTCGGGTAGGGTTTCTAGAGCCTCTTTCCCTGCAAAGGGCCAGGACGGGGGAAGCTGGACCTGTGTGTGCCCATCACTGACTCACCCGAAACCTCTCATGGCTCCCTATTGCTTTTTGGGGGTGTTCAAAACAAGCTGCTCTGGGACTCAAGGCCTTTGGCCACAGAGAAGCCCCCTCCCCCATCAGCATCCTGGCCCAGCACACCTGGTGCTGGTCCCCACACCTCCCTTCCATCTGACGGGTGCTCGGATGCCACTCTGTGAACCCAGTATGATCTAACCTGCTCACTGTGCGTACACACCCCTCCCACAGCCAGGGGGCGCCACCACCATCCCAGGGCACTCCCCCACCCCACCCCCATTTAAGCTTCATGGCCCCAGAAGCCAGACAGATCATGCGACCTGGAGCTGACTGGTGTCCTATTGTGATAAGAATGCAGTCACAGAGAAATCCTCGTATGCCTGCACAGAGGGCGACCTCCCTTTGTCCAAGAAGATAGCACCCCCCAAAAAAACAGCCCTGAATGTTTCATATTTTAAGGGTATAGACGAAATCGTTAAATGTCTACCTATTCACTCTAGTAGTCGACTTGCACGTCGCTGTTTAAATGACAGGACTTATGGGCGCCTGGCTGGCTCAGTCGGTAAAACATGGGCCCCTTGTTCTGTGTCTTTGTCGGGAGCCCGTTTTTGGGGTCATCGGACACAGTCTTTCCAGAACAAATCCTGGCCTCTGCCTATGTGGTTTTTTAATCAATGTATGATGTTGCCAATGAGTTTTTTACCCGAGCCCGCAAGGATTTATTTGTATCACGTTAGGAGCGTTGATGTGATTCTTCACCTTTCTGGGAGGTGTATTTATGATTTCTTTTTTTTTTTTTTAAGATTTTATTTATTTATTTGACAGAGATAGAAACAGCCAGCGAGAGAGGGAACACAAGCAGGGGGAGTGGGAGAAGAAGAAGCAGGCTTATAGTGGAGGAGCCTGATGTGGGGCTCGATCCCATAATGCCGGGATCACGCCCTGAGCCGAAGGCAGACGCTTAACCACTATGTCACCCAGGCGCCCCTATGATTTCTGCAACTGAACCAACCAGTGGTTATTTTCCCAGCAGCCCACAAAGGGCGTGTTTGCGGCACTGAGCGTGCTGGTGGTTTGGGGGGGGGCACGTACCCAGCCATAATTACTGCACCTGTACCATGCATCTTGGCCTCCTTTTTTTGTTTCTATTGATTTGATCAGGTGATCTCCGTTAGTAACCTAGTTCTGGAACATAAATGGTAATTGCATTATTGGAAATAATGTCTGGCTAATGTTTCTTTACCAAACAGTATTTTGTATCTCAAAAAAAAAAAAAAAGTAATTCAGTAAGAGGGTGAGTCAGAGGATGGTTGCTACGTAAGTTCTGATCTCCACACATCTTCATAAAAACAGCCCATGGAGTCAGGCCACTCAGAGCCCATCAGCAGGAGAGAGACACAAGTTTATGTGTGAGGAGGAAACTCCACTCTGGGGCCAGCAGAGCTGTACCCTAGTCATGGCGGAAGGAGAGAAAGAGGGGGCCCGCCCCGGGAGAGAGGAGTGTTTCAAGGTTGTTGGGACAAACCAGGGGGATAAGGGAGGAAGCGGAGGTCTGCTGGAGGAGAGCAGGGCTCCAGGGCCAGTCAGAGGCACCAGGGGCAGGTATCTGGGGAAGGCACTTCTTCCGAATGGCCAGTGAGCAGGACGCGAGTGCTTCGTGCTAAAGGAAGAGGAAGGCTGCAGAAGGAAAGAGTGAGTTCTCCGGAAGCAAGAATCCAGAAGACAGATCCACACCCAAGGGAACGGTTTATTACAGAAATTGCACCTCACAATGGCAGCAACAGAAAGCACTCTTGTCCACACGGGTTCCCTTGGAAGCACATCCCGACCAGCCCTCGAGAGGTGCACCTGCATTCACGTGGCATGTGGAACATTCTCCAAACAGATGCAAGGATCGCATGTGCCTTGGATGGCTCTGTGGGGAAGAAGGAGGGGCTCTCTTTGCCCAATCCTTTCCTGTCTCCTGTGAACCACCGATCAGCAGTCCCCCCAGGGAGTCCTCATTTCCAGATCACTTATGTGGCCCTTTCAGTGGCCACACAGGATTCGAGATCCACACCCTGCAGTGTGGCGTCTCCTCCGATGGTGTAGGCATGAGAAAGATCTGGAAGCCCCGGGCTTGTGGTCGGTCAGCATGGCTGCATGGCAGCAGCTGAGAGGGGGCCCAGCACTCCCAGCAAAGTGACTGGTTGGTTCCTGGTGGTGATACGACACCGTAACGTGAAGGGAGCCTTCGCAAAGAATGGTACAGTTGAAGGAATTCAAGGTGATACCAAAGATGTGGGTCTAATGCATCACGCCTAAATGAGGAAGCTTCCCATGCCACCCACTTCCCAAGCGCCTTCCGTGGGAGAACCAGATATTTCTAGTCCCGGAAATCCCAGCATGAATAATCATGAACAGAAAATATAAGCACGATCCATACAGAGTTATTATAAGAATAAAAAAAATAGAATGAAAACTTTTCAGTAGATGTCAACACTCAAAAAAAAAAAAATGAAGCAGGGAAAAGCTGATGCAGTACTCCAACGTGAATTAAATACACAGTTAAAGAGCTGCACCAGGAGTCGGAAATGCCAACATTCAGAATGGAAATGAACAGTGTGAAGGTGTCACATGGCGGCTGACTACATTCAGGAAAAAAACTGAAATAAAAGACAGATCCCCTCAAAAATGAAGACCGTAGGGGTGGGGGCACACAAGGATCAGTAGATATGATCGGTGCTCCCTTACAGGGGAAGACACAGAAGATGGATATGAAGAGACGAAAGAAAACCGAAATAAATACAGAGGTAAAGAAGATCAGAAAGAAGTTGGCGAGTGCAGTGGTTCAGTGGGAAAATCCAGTATATGTACAATTGGAGTCTCCGAGGGAGACGATGCCGGCGCAGCAGACCTAGTATCGCACACTTGTAATTCAAGGGAGCTCCTCAAATAAAAGAACGGAATCTACATATCAGAAGAGGGCCTGGGAAAGCTCCCCCAGAGCAGAGACTTGGATGCGTATGTGAGTTGAACTGGTAGATTGTCAAGGTAAACATTCTGGGAATTCAGGCAGAAAGGCTGAGTCATTTATGAGGAGAAAAAAAAGTCAGGTTGGCACCGGGCTTAGCACCATGCACCACAGAAACAAAATCAGAAGAAATGAAGCAAGGTCTTCAAAAATCTCAAAGAATGGAGGCGCCTGGGTGGTGCAGTTGGGTAAGCCTCCGACTCTTGGTTTCGGCTCAGGTCGTGATCTCAGGGTCGTGAGATCAAGCTCTGTGCTCAGTGAGGAGTCTGCTTGACGATGCTCTCTCTCCCTCTGCCCCTCTCCCTGCTCGTGCTCTCTCTCTCTGTCTCTCTGTCTCTCAAATAAGTAAATCAACCTTAAAAAAAAAAACCTCGAAGAAAGTGAGAGCTAAGCAGGGAGCATCCCAGGGCTGTCAGGGAGGAGTCAGGGGTGGGGGCTGGCACGGGCAGGGCCTCCCAGGCCGGGGTGAGAAGCTCAGTGCTCATTCTGAGAGTGACGAAGGATGTGTCAGGAGAAGGACGTCCTCCAGCAGGAAGGATCTCTGAGGCAGGGTTGGGAGAAGAGAGACAGGCCAGGATCGCACCGAGCATCAGAGGTGGGCGCTCACTCTGGAGCGGGGCAGGACGTGCAGAGAGGGGCTCGGGCACATTCTGGAGTCAACACAGACAAGACTTCTGGATGGACTGGATGTGAGGGGTTTGGGGAAAGGGAAGTGCAAGGATGAGCCCCAGCGTCAGCCTTGGTGTGGTTACCGAGATGGGCGAGCCTGGGAGAGAAACAGGTTTGGGGGCCATGAAGTGGGCATTCTCAGTCGTCCCATGTGCCCAGGCTGAGGACAGAGAAAGCCCCAGGGTTTGCCAACACTCACATCAGTCCGGCTCAGTGTGTGAGTCAAGTCTGTGTTTCCGAGGGCTCTGGGCTTGCTCGGCGCTCTGGTGGTGTCTTCGGTGACTCCAGCCAGACCCCGACCAAGGTCCTGTCCCTCTTCTCTTCTTGTCTTACTGACCAGCACCTTCCCTGTCTTGGCAGCTGTAAAGGACCGGGCCGGAACGTGGATGTGACCAGGGCGTACTCTGACACCCAAGGGCGGCGGCGGCGGCTGGACCGGGGGGCACGGGGAGGGCAGGTGTTCTACAACAGCGAGTACGGGGAGCTGGCGGGGCCGCAGGACGAGGGCGACTGCACCCCGTCCGCCCGCGCACCCTTCTTCACAGACGACAGTTACTGAGGCTGCCCCGGGCAAGGCCCCCAAGCCCCCGGGTCTGACAGCTGGTGGGGGCCGTGCCTGGAGGCAAGCAGAGGGCTGGGGCCAGGCTGGGAGCTCCTCTCCCTCAGCTTGGACAGGAGGTGTTAACTCCTCCCTTGTTAGGAAGAGCAAGACCCAGGCTCCGGGGCTCCCCCAGACTCCGTCACCACACCTGCCGCCCCAGGCCACCTTGCGGATGCCCTGGGGCCTTCTTCCCTTGAGATTCGGATTCCATTAAGCCCTATACCCATGGGCCAGTCCTGATTGCCTCTCCCACCGTGGTGGGTGGGGCATGATCCCCATTTTCTAAGGAGGACTCTGAGGGTCTGAGAGTCACAGTGACGCAGGCAGAGCCAGACTTGAGCTGCGGTCCCCAGGTCCCGCCCCATTGTTCACTCCACTCATTCCCATGGGAATGGCTTTCTTGGCTCTCCAAGGCTGAGAGAGGGTGCCATATTTCCACCTCAAATGACAAACGAGGAGTTGGAGGGGATGCCCTCTCCTGAGCCCGGCCCAACAGCTCCCCTCCCAGGGGCCGTGGTCTCTGCCGGGCCAAGCGTCAGGTGTACCTTCCCCTGGGTGTTGACAGCTCTTCAACAGATGGTTTTTCATTAGAACTTCAGAGACTAGTTGAGCTGCTGTGAAGAATTTATTTTTCAAACCCTTCGTCTGAGGGGAGCCCAGGGAAGGTCTTTCTGAATCTAGACGATTCTTGCCTCTGACCCCCAGTCAGGCATTGACACAGCACAGGCCGCTGCACCCCCCTGCCTGGCCCAAAATGGGAAAAACCAGCTGATGGTCCAGAGCGGCCCAGTTTCAGAAATGGCTGGTTCTCCCCTGGGGGCCTGAATCTGCCACCCAAGGCACCTTCCAAGCTGTGAATGGCCTTTTGAGAAGCAAACACCGTGGGAGCCACTGAGGAAGGTCTCTGGTGTTGGCCCAGGGCAACCATCTTCTGTGCCAGGAGGCTGTCAGCAGACGTTCTGGTGGCCCCAGGGGGACCCTGTGTCTTTCCCCCTGGTCTGTGCCTGATGGCGCCCTGGCAGGTCAAGCCTCTGCCCTCCCAGGGGAGTGGCCAAGGGCCCTCTGGAGGCTGGAGCTGTTCTGCCCAGGGCCACCCCACACACACACATTCCAGCACCCACTGCCCAGCCATCCCTCCCCCTGGCCAGAGAGAGACCCTTCTCCAGTTAGCACCGTGGAGACGGACATCCCACCCCCACCCCCACGAATCGCTTGCAGGACAGGCGGCCGTGCAGCGAGCAGGGGCTTGCCCGGTAGAACACCCCCTCCCCCCACCGCCCCTTGTGTATTGTTCAAGATACGTCGAATGCACGTGTGACTGTAATCCTCGCTGTCCCCAGTGGCCCTCCTCCTCTGATGTCACCTGACTGGGAGACATAGGTCTCAGGTTTAGCTTGTGGAAGTCCGGAGGCTGTTCTCACCCAGAGGAGCAAGGCTCATGATGCAGGTGCAGGGGCGGCCCCCCAGGACCCTCCCTACGTGCATTCCACCTGTTATTGTCACCTCTCCTCCTGCACACGCAAAGATGTATTGGGAAGAAAACCCACGACAGCCTTGTAGACCATGTGTTCTGAAAGATCTAAAATATTTAACAAAAGATAATAATAAATTTGATGCCAGTCTTTGAGTTACAGTGAATGGGTTCTCAGCTAAGTCCCAGCTGTCTGTGAAGACTGGATTCCTGCCGTCCTCCCACAGGATCGTCAGCCCAACCAGGCCACTGGACAGGCCATGCGAAGGACCAGACTGCAGAGGCCTGGGCTCTGGGTCCTGTCCCCAGCCAGCGGTGCAGTCCCCCAAGGCCACCAGCAGAGGGCGCTCGGGAAGCACCAGGAGGCCGGGCTCCCGGGCCCTCAGGCCAGGAAGCGCCCAGCCTGGCGTGCTACAAACCCGTCCTAATGTCTGCTTTGATGGGTAAAGTGACACAGCACTCTGTCCCCTCCTCCTAGAGCCAAGTGTGCCTCCAGTCCTGGTGACAGTGACCCAGGCTCCTGTCTCACTGGGCCCAGCAGGTGCCTTCGACCACCCCCATTCTCACCCAGGGGCAGGCTAGAGGCATGCAGTGAGCACGCGTGTCACCTCACTGGTTAAGTGTGTGTCTGAACTCCGAGATCAGGGAGGTCCGAGCTGGGTCTCCAGCTTCAGTCACCCCCGGGGACATGCGCTCCAGCCAGGCAGGGTGGCAGGGCCCTCCACAAGTCCTGCCATGTTTGCATGATTTCCCTTCGCCCGAGAGCAGCTGGCATAGAGGTGGCTGTGGGTTGGGCCATGCCATTGGCCATAGGAATGTGGCCCAGCAGTAGCCCCGGAGGTTCGGTGGGGAGAGCAAGCGATGACCCCTAGAGCTGGCTTTGGCGTGGGCCCAGGTGTGTGTGGGGCAAGCAGGGGACACCTCACCCAGGGGAGCAGATAGGATGGAGCCCAGCAAAGGTCAGGAGCCAGAGGTCATCCTGTGTCTAGGCCTCTCCCAGGCTGGCGAGCATTCTGGGTGCCTGCACCCCTCCTCGGGCTGTGATGCCCATTGTCCTGGCCTGGTGGGCAGAAAGAGCCCCCCCCCAAGGCAGCTGGTAATGATGGGTTTGTTGTTTTTACTTCTATAATCAATTTAATCTAAATGTGAATACAGAAAAAACACACACCCCCATTAGGTTCGGACATTTCAACTCTACAGTTTCATTGGTTGGATATAACCACTCCCTGGATAGACACTCCAACCCGGGTGGCGGCTGTCAGGCTGCCTGTCCAGCTGCCCAGCCCAAACCATGTTCACGCACGGTTCTGGGCAGGGCTGTGCTCACACTTCTGGGCTCCTCTGGTCCTACCTGGGCTAGACACCCAGGGCTACACTCACTGTCTCGAGGTCCCAGCCCTGCCTCACTCCCCAGAGCACCAAGGTCTCCAGGTGTGAATGGGAACTCGGCCAGCAAGGGGACCGTTGGGGGCATCCCAGCAGTGCGTTCCCGCCTTGGGGTTCCTCGCCCCACCTCGTCCTCTGCCCCAGCCCCACACTCCTATCAGCCGTGACTCAGCTTCTCTAGGGGACATCAAGTCTAGGGCACACTGAAGTGTCCCTTCATACTATTGATTCCATCCTGACATCAACCCTGCCAGCCAAGGGGCCCACACCGGCGAGCCACACATCATCCTAGGACGTGGGACCCAGGAGAGTCCTGGTTCCCACCGAATTCACAGGCCAGTGTCCCTGCCTAAGGAGTGACACGTGGGTGGAGCTCTGCATGGGAGGAAGATTGGTAGCAAAGCCTCAGGTCAGAAGGAAGGAGGGGCCGAGGGGTTGAGGGGCGGTGAGGAGGAAAGGCCGCAGGGCCCAACCCATCAGGCCTGGGATCCCAAAATTAGGAGGCAGTTTCTGATTTTAAGGCCAGAGGAAAGTTTTGAGGAAGGGGTGATATGTTCTGACTTACATTTAAGTTCTTAAAGGAGCCGAGTGGGGCGTCCGGGAGGGGGCAAGGCGTGGGTGGGGAGAGGCCGGGCTGCTCCAGGGTGGGCTCTGAGCAGGAGAAGAAGACCGCTCTGGGAGACATAGACACAGAGGAGGAGCTCTGCTGTGAGATGGGTCGTCATCCAGGTTAGACATGCAGGAAAACAAAAACAAAAACAAAAAACTTTTTCCTTTGTGGTCTTCTACCAAAGTGGGTGCCCAGACCTGCTGTACCCCCATCGCCTGAGGCCCGGAGCATTCCGTCCAGGAGCCGCGGTGCCAGCGGCAGGCCTGGAGGGCAAGGCAGGATGGGACACAGACCTGGACCCACCCCCAAGGGTCTTCCTGGCTTCCTCAGGCTTGGGAAGGTGCGGAAGCCCAGAGAGAGAAGAAAATGTTCAACAGGCCCGGAGAGCCGGCTCTAGGAGCAACCGGCTTTGCCCAGTGGGGTGGGCCTCTGGAGAAGAGAACAGGCAGGGAAGGTGGGAAGTCTTGTCTTAAGAAGGATTTGAGTCAAAATGGTGGTAAGAGGGGGAAATGCATCCCTTGCTGAGAATGTCCTGAAAGTCACCGGGCACCCTTTGCAGATCTGCTTCCTGTTAACTCTGGACACACTGGCGTCCTCCCCGCTGTAGGGTGAGCAGGTCATTCCTGTGCTGTGCAGGGCCGAGGGGGAGCCCGCCACCGTCCCTTCAGAGCCAGTATTTGCAGGGAGAGATGGAAACCCTGTTACTTTCCAGCTCTACCAGAGGTTGCCATAACCAGATGTTGGGGTGGGGGTCATCCTGAAGGGTGGCTAGATAGAGAATTGATCTGGAAGGTGGGGCAGCCTCCTCAAGGGCCTCAACTGCCCTCCATGGGACGCGCGCTCCAGTGGGCCAAGTGGGCATGGCCCCCCGGGGGTGACATCTCTGCACTGCCCTGGACACTTCCAGAAGCCCATCAGAGATGGCGTGGGTGCAGAGGGGCGGCAGGGCGTGGCTCCCCCTGGAAGGAGGCAGCTCCTCTTTCCAGCTGCCCTTCCCTGGGGCACAGCCAGGTATGGTGATCCCTCCATGGCCTCTGAGAAACGGGAGTAGCTGAAGGGATTGCTATTAAACCCTTGGGATTTAAGCTGTTGAATTGCTTCGAGCTGGCCTCACTTTGGGACGGCAGCGAGCCCTGTCTATGTGAGTGCGGCCCTGGTCTGGAGTCCAGGCTGGGACATCCCTCGAGGTCTGATCCAACTCCCACCCGTCACCTGGTGGGTGGCTGCTCCCCACCCCAGAGCTGGTCAGAAGGGGGCTTTCTAGTCCCAAGGGGCACCTGGCATGGGGAGGGGCCCTGGGGACCGTGCAGACCCACCAACCCGCCTCAGGACCTCAGACAGGTTGCTGACGCTCTCTGGGCTACGTTTCTTCTGACCTATGAGCGTGGTACTCTGCACCCCCTAACCCCACACCATTCCATTTAGGGAAACACCACCGGCAGTGCCTTGGGTCCCGGGACACTAGGGCCTCACTCCAGCCCAGGCTGAAACAGGAAAACGGGGCCTGGTTGTACAAGACATGGCTCAGTCCAGCTGCTGAGGTCAGCATAGCGCTCGGAGCAGTGAGACCCAGGGAACCTCGTGGAGCGGGCCCCCAGAGCCCCGTCAATGTGGGCAGCTTGGTGCTGGGGATCCTGGGACCCCTGCAGGCCTGGGGAGGACAGCTGTCTGGGAACCCGGGACTCCAGTCTTTGCTTAAGCCATGCAGGCCAGCTTTCCCATCACTTTCACTAATGCCTCCAGCCCACACAGCCAACGCCATGTGGCCAGCAGCTGACCCTCCCCACCCTCCCCTGCAGCAGGGCTCTGTGGGGAGGGGACCCCAGTCAAGAAAGAGGCAGAAGGAAGTACTTGAAGAAGCCAGATCAATATTGACCCAAGTGAGGGCCCCACGGAGACAGGGACACTTCCCAGAGCTGCAGGGCCCCAGGGCCCGGGTGACCAAGCTATGAGGAAGAGGAAGGACCCCCAGGGCGAGGCAGGGTGAAGGTGGAGATTCGTGGTATGACCCCACAGCTCTGTTCCTGGCAGGTGAGGCCAGCAGCCCACACCCAGCCTGCTTGTCTTCAAGCCACTCCATGGCCCCACTGGGATGGCCGCATCTTGGCTCCCAGAGGAGCCCCAGCCAGGCCCACCTGTCCTCGTGGTGACCACTCAGGGCAGGAGAGTGGGGGATCTTCTGTCAGCTGGTGTGGCGGTCCTGGCCCAGGAGGACCTCCCTGGGAGGAGACAGGGTTGCCATGCCTCTTGGAGGGGAGGGGCCTCTGAAACCAGGCTGCTGGGGGGGAGCGGGGCCCCAGGATCCAGGAACCCCTCAGGGCTGCCCATGTGGGAAAGGAGCCCAGAAGGAACGAGGAAGGGCAGCATGGCCTGTGTGTGCACGGGCTTGCAGAGATGCAAACAGGCAGTTCAGGCTGGGGCAGCCTCCCGTCACGGCCTGGAGCCCATCACACTGCCAGGGCTGGCCTCAGCAGCCCCCAGACATGAGTGGCCCCAAGGGGACCACACAACGGTGAGTTATGGTAAAAAAAAAAAGCACCAGGTGGGCATGGAGGGCCCCCTGAGATCGGGTGAGCTCTGGAGATGCATGGTAACCAAGACGCCCACCAGCAGGGTGGGGGGGGGTGGTCTCCAGCCACGCACAGGTGTGCAGGGCAGGGCTGGACCCATCTGCCCAAGTGGCCACGCTCCTTGCTGAGAGAGAGAGAAGTGCTGTCATGGTCCACGGCAATCTGCTCCGTTTGCTAAGCCAGGCTACCAGGCAGGGCGCAGAAGCAGAGACGATGATCTGGCTCAAGGGGAAGAAGAGACTAAGGGAGCTCCTGGGACCTCAGGGATGGAGGATGCGGTGCATAGTGGCCCCAACCAGATGTGAGGGGCTGCTGTCTGTCACAGCACGGGGACGGCTGTCGGCAGCCCCCTGTCTGTGTCTGCTGAAGTCACAGCCAGGGGGCCCAGGCGGGGGCATCTGGCTGGCTGCCTGAGCGCCTGGTTCTGGGGTCTGGTGGGCATCCTGGTCCTTCTGCAGCCCGACAGTTGGTAACCGACCCACCCACCCAGGGCCACCACAGTTCCGTCCCCCTTCGGCATCTCACTCCCAGAAGAGCAAGTCAATGTTTGTTTTGGCCCAAAGGAGGTCCTGCCGACGTGGCCCAGGACAGGCTGACTGTGTCGTCGGCAGGAGCGGCCACTCCTTGTCAACAGACCCTCTGTCAGCAGGAGCTGTGTACAGCAGCCAGTGTGGGGAGGACCCAGGGGGACAGCCGGCTGCTGCCTGTCCTGTGCCCTCGCCTCATGCCAGCTAGGTTCCGACGCCCCTTCGGACGCCCTCGACCGGCCTGACCCGGGGAGGAGGCTGCACCGAGCTCGGAGGCTGTGATGCGTGCAGAAGCAGCCCCGAACTCGCCAGGCCCTATTTCCTGAGCTTTTGAATGTCATCTCATAGAAAAAGAGTGTTGGCAGATGTGACGAAGTTCATCATCTTTTTTTTTAAAGATTTTATTTATTTGTCAGAAAGAGAGAGAGCAGAAGCAGGGGGAGCAGCAGAGGGAGAAGCAGACTCCCTGCTGAGCAAGGAACCCCATGCAGGACTCCATCCCAGGACCCTGGGATCATGACCTGAGCCGGAGGCAGAAGCTTAACCGACTGATCCACCCAGGCGCCCTAAGTTAATTGTCTTGAAATGAAGATGAGGAGACTGTCCTGGTGCCCTGAATGCAAACAATGGCACGTAGTCTTAAAGAGGGAGTAATAGAGATTGCACATAGAGATCACACACGTGCACACACACGTGCACACACATGCACACATACATACACACGTGCACACGCGTGCACGCACACACGCATACACGCACACATGCACACATACACACACATGCACACATACACGCACACATGCACACGCATACACACACACAGAGAAGGGAAGAGGGGGCTACATGACCACAGAGGCAGAGGGGAGTGGTACCAGCAGCAGCCGCAGAGTGTGGGCAGCCCCCAGAAGCTGGGAGAGGCTCACTGAGCCTCTGGAGGGAGCTTGGCCCCGACCGCACCCGCACTTCGGCCCAGAGATCCTGGACTTGCAGCCTCCAGACTATGAGCAAATAACTGTGTGCTGTTTTCAGCCACCAAGTGTGTGGTGAGTTGTTACAGCGTCAGCTCCTCCCCCAGCATCTGCTGCTAGAGGTTCGCTGGGGACTGGGGGGGCGGGAGGGGCTCTGAAAGCTGGCGTGAGGTGAGGCCTTGAGTAAGTCCTGGCCTTGACCATTACGATTCAGGGGCCTGAGGCCAATCCCTTGGCCTCAGTGGTGAAACGGGGACACTGTGACACACAGTTTGCTGGGTAGCTGTGGGGATGTATGGGACATATTTTGGGGGTTCGAAATCTTGGGGTGCATTTGAAGCCGGCCTACCATCACTGTGCAGGCTCGTGGGGAGCCAGGAGCAGGCCAATCCGACCACCATGGGCCAGAAGGGGGCACGGAGGAGGGGGCAGTACATTAAAGGTAAAGAACTCCAGGAAGGGGAGGCAGGGAGACCACCGGGTCGCCACCAGGAAGCCGGGGCTGCTGGGAACCCACACACTGCCTGCCTCTTCCTCCTCCGGCTTCACTCTGGTCCTGCCCGGCCGTCAGCTGTCTCTGGTCCTGTCTGCACGGTGCAAGGCATCCCCAGGTCAGGTCCCAAGGTCTACCCACCCTGATCACTTGGGTCAAGGCCAGCACCTCGGGGGCCCCAGCACGGAATCCTGGGTGGGGCCCCGGCTTGCAGGATCCCCGCCTAGTTCGGTGCCAATCCTCTCCAGTCAGCTGGGGCTGGGCTCAGCCCCCTCGTAGAAACAGGGTAGCTGCCTCGGTACTGAGGCCGACTTGGAGGCAGACAGGCCAGCAAAGCAAACATGACCAGGCGACCATTCTAGCTCTCTCGGCACAGAGAACAGGACCCTCCCCTTTTCGGTCAGCCTTCCCTCCGAGTGGCCCTCTTCACGATGCCATGGTCAAAAATGACACAGGAAGATGTCCCTCATCTGGACCGGGCTTGGGGTGCTGGTGGGGGGCACACCATCCTGGCAGTGAAGCATGGGTTGGACTTGATCAATACCCTGGAACCTGGAGCGAGTGTCGGGGCAGAGCCGGGCCCAGAGCTGGGCCACAGTGCCTGCCTTTACAACGCTGCAACCGCGGACCAGGCTACGTGGGCTCAGGCAACACCGGGGCTCACGGGCAGCATCACTGACAGGGTGGGGAGCAGACCAGCAGGTGATCCCCCACACATCCCACCCCAGTCCAGATGCGCAATGTTTCCCTGCATCATTTTTGGCAGTGACATTACGCAGAGGACTCAAGGTTTCCATGACACTGCACTAAATTGTCTCCAGTTAGTTCCACAAAAGACCGATGGCTTCTGCTCCAGGTATAGGAGGCCCAGAGCAAAGGGCCGGTGAGGCACTTAAGGCCTCAAAAAGGCTTTCATTTTAGTGTCTCTTTAAATAAAAAAAAAAAGTATTATAATAGTAATGAATATGTATAATAATGCATCCAGCCTAGATTCAATAATACAGTCATGAAATATATATATATATATTAAATTTATGGAAGAAGAATCCACCCACCAAGGCAAAAGTACTGAGGACCCCACAAAAGGCACCCTGCAGGCCTGCCTCCTCTTATAACTAATCGTCACGGATGTTGTCACAAGCCATTTCTGTTGACATGTCTGGTTATGTCTGTAGGATTAACTTCTAGAATTAGATTTGCACACGGGGAGATTAACGAGATGGGGGTTTGACCCCTGAGGACTCTCAAACCCCACAAGGGATTTCTGTTGTCTACAGAACTTGTAAACCCTGGTCATTTTCCCCCCAAAGTATTCTCTTGCCTTCTATCAATAAGCCATTAAACATTTCAAAACAATTTTAGTCATTACTTGCTTGAGAAAACATGGGGCTTGCTTTCTCCATGCTTGCCTTGACAATGGTCATTAGCGATGAGAAGGTTAGCACCCATCGCTGAGAGACCAGGAGAACAAAGCTGGTAGGAAGACACCAGAGAACTTTTCAAAGGTCAATCTTGTGATTTACCATTAAGCATACACATTGACTTGGCTCTTTCCCAAGTTTCTACTAAAATTGGACCAATAATAATTGTTTCAAGTTGTAAACCTACAAAAGCAAAGACAACCGGCCAGAAAACAACAATGACGAAACAAGCCAAAAAAATTTTGGATGATAAAAAGTGGATGAACTGGATACCCAAATGCAAAAGAATGTAGTTGACCCCCTACCTCACACCATATACAATTAACTCAAAATTAATCAATAACCCAACTATAATAGCAAAACCCATAAAACTCTCAGAAGAAAATATCGGGGTAAATCTTCATGACCAAATCTCCACTTTGGCAATGGATTTTTACAAATGACAACAAAAGCACAAGCAGGAAAAGAAAACATAGGTAAATTGGACTTGACCAAATTAAAAACTTTTGTGCATCAATGAACACTATTAAGAAAGTGGGAAAAAACAACCTACAGAATGGGAGAGAAGGTTTGCTAACCATTTGATAAGGGTCTAGTATGCAGAATACATAAAGAACTCTTACAACTCACCACAAAAATTTGACAAAGAACCCAACATAAAAATGGGCCAAGAACTTGAGTAGAAATATCTCCAGAGAAGATATACAGATGGCCATCAGTCATTAGGGAAATGCAAATCAAAAACATAATTATGGTACGATTTCACACTCACTAGGATGGCTAGAACAGGAAGAATAAAAAAACACAGAAAAGGGGTTGGTGAGGATGTGGAAAAATTGGAAATCTCATATAAAACAGGACACACGCATGCACACATACAAGTTTGGAGATCTCTCAATAGGTTAAACATAGAACAATCCTGCCATTCCATTCCTGGGTATCTACCGGACGAAGTGAAAGCAGGTACTCAAATAATTGCTTGTATGCACATGTTCATGGCAGCACTATTCACAATAACCAAAAGGTGGAAATAGCTCCCATCAGTGGATAAGTGGGAAAGCAGCTGGTGGTCTGTACGTACAATGGAACAGTCAGTCATGAGAAGGAATGGACACCTGCCACAATCTGGGTGAACCTCAAAATATGTTCAGCAAAAGAAGCCAGACACACAAAGTCATGTGTGGTGTGATTACATTTATGTGAGATATCCAGAATAAGCAAATTCACAGAGACAGACCATGCACTGAGGCTTTGGCAGGAGCCGGGGAGGAGGTGGGGAAGAGGAGGGACTGCCTAATGGGGATGGGGTTTCCTTTTGGGGTGATGAAAATGTCATGGAACTAGATGGAGGTTATGGTGGCACAACATGGTTCACCTTGAAGTGGTTAATTTCGTGTTATGTGAATCTCATCTCAATAATAATTTTTTAACTTTATTAGACAAACAATAGAACAATCATGTCTGGCGGGGAGTGGTAGGTGGAGGGATTGGCAGTGCCAAGGACGGGGAACCCCATGATCTGTGTGGCGCTGCCCCACGTAGGGCTCAGAACGGGAGGGTGAACCAGGGATGGAAACGGGCTGTCTTGTTGACAGTCCTATGAGCAGAGCAGATGAAGCCCCGGACCCCTTCCCACCCACACAGCCAGTGACCACCCCGGCCCCATCCTGGCTGGAGCCTGAGGTTGACCTGGACCCTCCAGGGAAACTGGAGGAGAGGATGGGACCCACACAAGCCAGGAGGAGGTAATTTCCTAGACGAAATTCTCAGGATGGGGCCGCCCCTGGTGCCCCCTCGCTAGAATGGAACAGGAGGACAGAGGATTGTCAAGGGTGTCTCTGTAAATGTCCACATCCCGTAGAGGACGCTGGTGAAGGCTTCTGTCAGAGAATTTGGGAAGAATCAGCAAGAGCAGTAGACAAAACTTAGCAAATAAAAGTATGAGGCACTTGTGTTTGATATCAGAAAAAAAATTACCAAAAAAAATATTAAATGTGACCTCATGAACTACTTTTATTACTCCCTCTTATCTCAGATGTAATGAATATTTGTGGGGTCCTTGCCCTGGGCACCAGAAGCAAAGATGAGAGGTCAGCTGGGGACACAGTGACCGTGGCTTGGCTCTGGCGAGGAAAGTCAAGAAGGTTCAGATCCCGTGTACCCTGGCTCCATGATTCTGGGTCAACTCCTTTAACTGTCTTCTCTGGTTGGGCCCAGAGAAGGGTTGTCATTGAGTGCATTTGAGAAGGTCAAGCTCAAGAAAAAGCCATCTGTCTCTGTCCCCCAATGTTACGATTGCAGGGCCATTAGATGGGTCTTGGCCAAGAACCCAAGGAAGTCAGCCTTCCTTCCGCCATCCCTTTGGGACCCCCAAGGGAGCAATGGCAGAGAAGAACAAGACACCAGAGGACTTTGGGCCTTGAACTATGGACCCTGAAGCCTGGGCCAGAGCCCAGAGCCTAGACTGCAGGCCCGAGGGGCTGCTTTCCCAGCCTGTACCTGTGATAGAGGTGAGCCGAGGGGCAGAGAGGACCAGCACCGGCTGACCCACAGCTACTTGGACAAAAGAGGAAGAGCAGTGGGCCCACCAGTGAGCAGGACCCCTCAACCCTGCAGGGCATGGACCAGCTGGCAGGAGCCGTTGTCACTGAGGACAGCGACAGGCCAAGCGCAAGCAGAGGCCTAGAGCTCCCACCCCTGCAAGAAACATGGTCTGTCCTCTTCTTTCTTCTGCAAATACACTCCGTCTAGCAGCTAGAGGTGAGGGTGACCAGGTGTGGAGAGCATCGGGGCCTCCTGCGCCCTGCCATCACCGACAGGTGCATGGCTCCCCTGCATCCTGACGACTGCTACCAAGATACAGCCCCCGGAACCGTGAAATGGGTGAGTAATGAAGTCGGCTCTGAGGACCAGTCACCCAGCACCCTGCGCCATCCCAGTTCTGATTTGGAACTATGCTCAGTTGTGTTGTTCGAGCTTTACAGACAGGGGTGCCCTCTGGTGCCCCACAGCCACGGGGTCTGGCTGGAGCCCACAATGCCACCACGTGCCGAGTTTGACCGACAAGAGAGCAGCCCCGTCCGCCTTTCCCACAACCAAATGTTACTTGAAAGTCATGGCTCAAGTCGCCAAGGAGAATGGAGCCTGAGCTCGGCCCTCCTCCGTCTCTCCACGTGGCTCTGCAGCTATGACTCCCCACGCTCCCCGCCCCCCAAGGCTCCAGGGGTCTGGGGTCCTTTGGCTGCGGCTGCACCTGAGTGGTTGGGCGACCCTGGGACCCCAAGCCGGGATGAGCCATGCCCGCTCTTATGAGATCCACGTGACCAGGTCTCAAAGGAACGAGAGGCCTCTGAGAATATTCCAGCAGCACCCCCCACCCCACCCCGACCCACACACAATCCCCAGCTGCCTCCGCTTCTCGTCAAAGTACGTGTCCTCCCCCAAGTGCATGACATCACAGAGAAACAAACCCTTCTGGCCTGTGGGGGGAGGCAGGGTCACCCCGACTGGTGGGAGGAGGTAATCCCACCTGCCCGCCCAGGCTTTGTGGGAGGGGGGCTGGTCCATTTGGTGAATTCCCCCTGGAGAGGATGAGGCTCGGGGCACCGGCACCGTGGGCGCGGCCCAGGGCGAGCTGCCTTTCCCACCCTGCTGCCCCTTTAACCCCATCTGGTGCTCTTGTCAGGGCTCGTCCCAGCAGCACTTCGGAAAAAAATCCCTCGAAGGTGACGTTTTACATGTTTTACACGTTGAAAGTGCATTTTCTATTGAAATGACTTCCACAGTGATCAACAAAACATACATTTATAATGCAAAGGCCTCCCTCCCCAAACAGGGAAAAGTGGAAGAATTGTGTGAAGGCCGTGTGAGTGTTCATGCACTGATCACAGCTACTACAAAGCCCTGGGCTGTCTGCAGAGGTGAGTCAGGCCGTGGGGGGCTCAGGAGTGGCTGGACACCCACTGGCTGCAAAGGTCAAGACGCCCTCATAACCAAAGTGGGGGTATTCCGGGACACTCCCTGAAAACTCAGATCTTCCCACTGATGAGCCTAAAGGTCACGGGGCTAAATACGTTTTCTTATTCTCCAGTGTCATACTCCGTAGTGACAGATGTGTGAGGACTTCTAAAGAAACTTCTGGCATGGAGACTGATCGCAAAGATGGAAAAATATCCTGGGTCCTTCTGTTCTCGCTGGTGGCTGCCTGTGGCCCCACCAGTGAGGTGACCAGGAGTAAGGCCTCACCTGGGGGCAGGGGGCCGGTTTGCCATCTGGAGTTTCTTCCTGCCTCTCCAGGACCAGAGGAGCCAGGAGGACCCCCACTGCATGACATTTCTATGCTCTGGCAGCGGGGGGAAGGACTGGGGCACCCATCTGCCCCTTCCTCCCCCAGGGGGCACAGCACTGCTGGAGGGCCAGCCGGGGAGCTCTCTGCAAAGGCAAAGGCCTGGGTGAGCCTTGTGCCCACAGAGCGTAGCCTGCATTCCTGCTCTCGCTGAAGAGCCCAGCCCTTGGGCCCAGGGTCCCTGCCAACAGGAAGTCCCTGAGACCCAGGCGGGGTAGGGGGCACGGGCTTCCCAGGGCCCACCAGCGCGAGCAGGAAGTTGGCCAGGGCTCTATTAGCTGAGCAAACAGCACATTGCTCGGGAGGACGTGGTGGGTGAGGCCCTGGCGTGGATAGGGGTGAGGACAGGGTATATGAAGCCCACAGCAAAGCCTGTCTCTGTTCCCAGGACCAGCCATGAAGCTCACCGCTGCCTTCCTGGTGCTCTGCGTGGCTCTGCTCGGCCACCCCGGTGAGTGCTGCCTGCCTCAGTTCCCAGCTCCTCGCTGTGGGGCCCTGGTGGTGGCTCTGCTCGTCTCCTGGCCCCAACGGTAGCCGGTCCTGACCCTGTCGTCTCTGCCCACTCCTCGGCCTCCTACCCCCTAGGGCTTCCCATCCCTCTGAGCAGGAAGTCCTGCTCCTGCCCGGGGCCCTCAGGCTTCCTCTCATGTCCCTACGGGCCCTGGTATCTCCTTTTCACCCAACACCGGGGTGGGCCAATGCCAAGGCGGGCCCCGGTCTGGAACTACCTGTCTGCTCTCTGCCTCATCCTTCAAGGCACAGCGCAGGTGTCCCCTCCTCCAAGAAGCCTGCCTGGACCCCCACTCAGAGCTTTCTTCTCCTCTTTACACTCTTGGGCTGCCTCGTATGTGCCCCTGCCCAGCCACCTGCTCGCTGGGCCACGCCGATCTGTTTACATGGCTGCCTCTCCCAGCCAGCTGGGATCCCCCAGCTCACACAGGGCAGCTGTCAGCAAAGGAGGGGGTCGAGGGTGAGGGGTGCACGGCACCTCCTGGAGGAGACAGGCCCTTGGCAGGGCTCCGTGGAGCACCGGTCCAGATGGGGGCCTTCTTCTCTACCGTGTCTGCAGCCGCCACTCTCTTCCTGAGCTCGATGGCCAAGCCTGTGGCCTCCGCTTCACATGCCCTCAAACCTGCTGCAGAGGCTGGGGCAGCGGCGGTGGCCGGGGCAGGAGCCATGGCCGAGGCAGGAGCCATGGCCCCCCCCTTCCTCGGAGGCTTCAACCCCCTGAAGTTTATGCTGACCATCCTGGGGATCCCAGTGGAGCATCTCGTGGAGGGTTCCAGGAAGTGCGTGGCCGAGCTGGGCCCTGAGGCCATGGAGGCCATGGGGGCCGTGAAGGCGCTGCTGGTAATGGGGGCACCCTGCGCACTCCCCAGCCATCCTCAGGGAAACCTCACAGCCTGCCCCCAGGAGAAGCAGGATGGCCTTGGGTGGGGACGGGGTTGACCCCCTGGGAAAGGCAGGGGGGCTGCAGAGGGCCCCTGGGGGGAAGGTGTGACCCCTCCAGGAACCCCACCCTGAGTCCCCTCAGGTGCCCAGGGGCAGTGGGCTGGAGGAGAGCACACACCTGACGTCTCCTTTGCAGGGGGCCCTGACGTACATTGGCTGAGTCAAGGCTGGAGTGTCGCTGCTGGAGGGGGGAGGGGGAGACAAGATGCTGCCACCTGCAGGCTGGGGACCTGCCGCCCCGCCCCGACCATCCGAGCCCTTCCCCTACTTGCAATAAACACGGAGAACAGCAGCTTTGGGGCTGATTTCTTCTTTCTTGCCTTGATACCAATCCCCGTTCCTCCCCCTGCCCAGAGCGATGGTGCTGCAGAAAGAGGGGGCTGGCGGTGGGATGGTCCCTACCCCTCAGGAGGTGCGCTGTGCCCAGATTACGTGTGTGGGGGGAGTGTGTGCATATGTGTGTGAGGGACATTATGACACTTGGCGGGTGACACAGAGCCAGCAACTAAAGGTGTTGGGCGTCAGGCAAGCGTTAGTTGGTTAAAACTGGGATTTTTTTCCCCACCTGTTAGGCTGTGCCTAACCGTCCAAACAAAGCCATTTGTTGCTAATACACGAAAGTTTTGTTTTTGTTTCTTCCCTGGAACAAGGCAGGATTGAAGGCTGCAGGAAGTCTGTCTTGTGTTTGGTTTTTCCCTGTGGTTTCTGGTAGTTTCAATGAAATAATTTAGTGGCTTCTACCAGAAGCATTTCTGGACAGATTCTCGGTATTGATGGGAAGGGGCCCAGAGCAGGATACTGACATCTGTCTCAGGAGAAACTTCCCAGTAAATCCTTTTCTCATGATAACGTTTCCTGGGAAGGGCTCCCCCTGGCTTGACTAGCAACCCACCCACCACGGACAATCTGACTACATTTGCATCTGTTTTATATGAAAACACGGGTCTGGCTTTCTTCTGTTCCTACTTTGACAAGGACACTTGGATTTAAATGGGGGAGGATGCCTTTTGACAAGTTCACAGGCCAACTTAGAACAGGCAGCTCACCAGGACGCTGATCAAATTTAAATCTCCCATCAACACCACTGCCCCCGAGATTCTCAAGGGTTCTGGATCTTTGTGTATGGCTCTGGTCTGGACAAACATGAACCAGTAATGAGATGAATCACTCTGCATCTCTGGCGAAGAAGGCAGTGGGGACGTGACCGGACCTGAAAAGACCACAGGCCAACTCCTCCCGACATTACATATGGTCCTCGGTTGATGCACCAGATTCAAACGTTTGAGGGGATCGCGGGAAGGGCGCTCGTACTATGGGAGCTTGTTGGAACTGACGGTGGGCTTGGGGGCTCGGCCAAGGACCCTGTCCTGAGATGGCCCTGCAGCCTTCTACCTCTGGAGCCTTCCCAGGCAAGCACTGGACGGGCAATCACAGCACTTAGTAGAAGAGGGAGTCCGGGAGTAGCATGTGAAGCCCCGAGGCTAATGCAATGGCTTCCTCCCTGCTGTAGATTCCTGCAAAGAGACCAACCATAATCCCCGGGGAGGGAGGGAATATGGTGGAAAGCTAGATGTCCTTAAATATTTTGCCCATTTGACTTCGTAACTATGTAAATATTTTACATGATTCTAAAAGACAAAATAAATTAAAAAAAAAAACAACTTCTAAAAATTGAGATAATAAGAAATGAGAAATGAACCTAGCTTCGTTTCCAGTGGTGGGGAGTAACTCTTCCAGGGCACCTGGCTGGCTCTGTTGGAAGAGCGTGGGACTCTTGATCTCCGGGTCGTGAGTTCAAGTCCCACAGTGAGTGTGGAAATCAGTAATAAATAAATAAATAGACTTTAAAAAAAAAGAATAACTATTCCCAGTAACATGCAAATATTGTGATTTAAGTCTACATCCTGGGATGGGGTGGGTAGCATCCCAAGGATGAGAAGAACAGTAATAACAATTGAGCTTTTCTTGGTGGTGGTGTTGCCGTTCTCTGTATATTCTGTGATAAGACAAACGAGTAATTACATGAGTGTCGTTGAAACCTGAGATGTCTGGCAAAGTGGAAAGGAGGTGCTGATATAAAATTAATTGAGGTTTCACAAAAACTTTAGAACTCAAAATTCGAACAGAAAGTACAATCGCCTGGTGTATTCGATCTGTAAGGGGGAAAAATCTCTTATTTCTGTCCCCTGAAAGTTTCTAGAAACTTCAGAAACCGACCAATCCAGGAGCGATGAGAATCCTTGTACCCGGATTGTGGCTTCCAGATACCATTTCTCACTGAAGGAACCAGGAGTCTTTGGAGAAATGGCTGGTTCCAGATATGGGGCAGGAAATATAAAAGATGAACCTAGAACATTTTTTTATAACAGAATAGAAGCTGCTGAAGACTGCCAGAATTGTGCCAAAAAGACACAGGGACCAGTCTGAACACGTCTCTCACTGGCCAAGGATGGGGTAATTTGAACATCAGTAATGGTGGGAAGTGCAGTGACATTCATCAAATATGTTTAAATCCATATGTTTTTAATACAAAGGGAAAAAATAGCCTATTTGGCAAATTTTGGAGGACACAAGAAAATCAACCTATTATTCTGAAAACTGAAAAATATTTCAAAGTACAAAGTTAAAAAAATAAGAATTAAAAGACAACTGAGAAAAGATATGCAATACACATTAGCCGATAAGGGGTAAGTACCCTGAGTACATAAAGAATCATGAATTAACCAGAAAAGGACAAAAATCCTCAACAGGCATAAAATCATAAGAGGAACTCAAGATAGCAAAAAAAAAAAAAAAAAAAGCTTGTTTTAATAAGGGAAATATAAACAGAAATCACAATGGGTTACCATTATACCCATCAGATTGCCTAAAACTGAGATGAAAACGAGCATTGGCAAAGTTGGGGAACAATGGCAAAATCTTATAAACTTCTGGTGGGGCAGTAAGAAACCCTCTGGACAGGAGTAAGCATATCTAGTAAAGTCAAGCACACGCATGTCCCAACTCCTAGCAATTCCAACCCTTGAGATTATACTCCAGAGAAGCTCACACACACCTACCAGAATGTCCAGAGCAGATGGTTTGTTAAGGGTTGGGGGAAGGAGAAAGAAAACTAGGAACGACTCAAAGATACTTGCAGAGAAGGGTAGATGTTGGAATATGCAGACAAAGCAGTATCACAATGCAGCTTACAACTACACGCATTAGCAGGAGTGAATCTCAAAGAATTCAAGTCCCAGAAGAAATCATATGAAATGATTTTGTTTATGTTTTTGAGATAATTTATATACTGTAAAATTTACCATTTTAAAGTATACCATTTAGAGGGTTTTTAGAATATTCACAATGCTGTGCAACCATCGCTACTATCCAATTTCACATTTTTATCACTCCAAAGAGAAACTCAGGTCTTCTTTGGAGAATGTCTATTCAAATTCTTTACCCATTTTAAAATTGGGCTGTTTCTTCCTTGTTGAGTTGTAATTGTTCTTTATGTATTCTGGAGTTCTAGACTCATCGGCTACACGGTTTACAAATATTTTCTCCCATTCTGTGAACTATTGCTCCACATTCTTTTCCTTTGAAGCACAAAAGTTTCAATTCTGATGAAATCTAATTTATCTATTTTCCTTCCTTTGGTTGCTTGTACTTTAAGATGTCTTATCTAAGAAACTATGACTCAACCCAAGGTCATGAAGATTTATACTGATGTTTTTCCTAAGGAATTTTAGTTTTACTCTTACATTTAGTTTTTTTTTTTTTTTTGTATCCCTTTTAATTATTGTACATGGTGTGAGACTGAGGTCCAACTTCATTCTTTTGCTTGCGGATATTGTTGTCCAGCCCCATTTGTTGAAGACACTATTCCTTCCCCTAATAAAGTGTCTTGGTTACCTTTGTCTTGACCATAAATGTAAGGGTTTATTTCTGGTCTCTCGATTCAATTCCATTGATGTATATATGCTATCCTTAGGCCAACACCACACTTCTTTTTTTTTTTTTAAAGATTTTGTTTTTTTATTTATTCGACAGAGATAGAGACAGCCAGCGAGAGAGGGATCACAAGCAGGGGGAGTGGGAGAGGAAGAAGCAGGCTCATAGCGGAGGAGCCTGATGTGGGGCTCGATCCCAGAACGCCGGGATCACGCCCTGAGCCGAAGGCAGACGCTTAACCGCTGTGCCACCCAGGCGCCCCCAACACCACACTTCTTGATTACTGAAGCTTTGTAATACATTTTGAACTCAGGAAGTTTGAGTCTTCCAACTTGTTCTTTTTCAATATTGTTTGGCTCTTTGGAGTTCCTTGGATTTCTGTGAATTTTAAGATCAACTTGTCAATTTCTGCAACAAACAAAAAGCTGGCTGGAACTATGATAGGACTACAACTGAGTCTATAGATCAATTTGGGGAGTATCGTCATCTTAATAGTATTAGGTGTTTCAGTCCATGAACATGAAAAGTCTTAACACTTATTTAGGTCTTCTTTCAATGCTTTATAATTTTCCGTGTACAAGTCTTCCATTTCTTTCATTAAACTTCTTAAGTATTTTACTCTATTATTATTGTAATGCAATTGCTTTAGTTTTTTATTTGTTCTTTGTAGTGAATAGAAATACAATGGTTTTTGTATATTGATCTTGTTTCTAATAACTTTACTGAAGTCATTTATTAGTTCTAATAGGTTTTTGGTGTATGGACTACTTGGGGTTTTCTATGTACAAGATCATGTCATCTGCAAATATAATTTTATTTCTTCCTCTCTGATCTTATTACTTTTTATTTCATTTTCAAGCCTTATTTCCCTGGCTAGAACTTCTGGTACAATGTTGAAGAGAAGTGATGAGTGAACATCTTGTCTTTTTTCTGATCTTAGAGGGAAAGCCTTCATACTCTTTCACCATTAAGTAGGATGTCAGTTGTAGGTTCCTTGAAAAAGCCCTTTATCAGGATGAGGAAGATCTCTCCCATTCTTAATTTGGTGTTTTGTTGTTGTTTTTAAATAAAAGGTTATAGAATTTTGTCAGTACATTTTCTGTGCCTAATGAAGTGATCCTGTGGTATCGCCTTCATACTATTGATAGAGTATATTACCTTAAGTGGGGATATTAAGCCAACCTGGCATTTTTTAGATAAAAATCCCATTTCATCATGGTGTATAGTCATTTTATATGTTGCTGGATTCAGTTTTCTGATATTTTGCTGAAGATTTTCCTAGCTTTATTCATAAGCAGCATTAGTGTGTAGTTTTCTTTCCATGTGACATCTTTCTTTGGCTTTGAGATCAGAGTAACACTGGTCTCACAGAAAGAGCTAAGTGTTCCTTCTTCTAATTTTTGGAAGGGATTGTGAAGAATAACTTATTCTTAAGTACCTGAAGGAAGTCACCAGTGAAACCATCTGGACCTGGGCTTTTCTTTCTACGTAGTTTTTATTTTTAATTCAATTTCTTATTATACATTTATTCAGATTTTCTATTTCTTGTCAGTTTTGGTAATTTGTCTAAGAATTTGTCTATTTCATCTACACAATCTCAGTCATTTGACAATTGTCCATAGTACTCCATAATAATCCTTCCTATTCTGTAAGGTTGGTAGTAATGTCCCCTCTTTTATTCTTGATTCTAGTAATATTTTTTTCCTGCTCAGCATAAGGCTCATCAATTTTGCTGATCTTTCCAAAGAATCAACTTTTTTTTCCTGCTCAGCATAAGGCTCATCAATTTTGCTGATCTTTCCAAAGAATCAACTTTTCTATCTGTTGACTTCTCTACTGTTTTTCTATTCTCTATTTCATTATTTTCCGCTCAAGTCCTTATTATGTCCCTTCTTCTGCTTGCTTTGGGTTTAACTTGCTTTTTGTTTTCCACTGTTTTGAAGTGGACGATTAGGTTATTGAGATCTTTTAAAATGTAGGTATTTACAGCTACAAATTTCCCTTTACTGCTTTCACTGCATCATGTAATTTTGGCGTGTTACGTCTTTTCTTTTATTTCAACGTATTTTCTAATTTCTCTTCAGATTTTTTTCTTCCTTTGGCCCAGTGGTATTTAGGAGTGTAGTTTAACTTCCACATATTTTCGAATTTCCCAACTTTCTTCCTAGCTCCCCTTCATTATGATCATGGAATATACTTGGTACAATCTCAATTCTTTAAACTTCTTGGTTTGTTTTATGGCATAGCCTATGGTCTACTGGAGAACGTTCCATGTACACTTGAGAATATGTATTCTGGTATGGGGAGGTAGAATGTTCTATACATGTCTGTTAAGTCTACTCGGTTTATAGTGTTGTTCAAGTATCCTATTTCTTTGTTGATCTTCTGCCTACTTGTTCTACCCATTGGGAATGGGGTATTGGACAACTATTAATATTGACTGTCTATCCCTTTCATTGTTAGTTTTGCTCATGTAGGTTGTGGTTATCATTTAGCATTGCTCGTGATTATAAAACGTTCCTCTTTATCTCTAGTAATGTTTTTGGTTTTCAAGTCTAGTTTATCTTCTTAGTATAGCCACACCAACTTTCTTAGTTTGTTTGCATACCTTCTTCCATCCTTTTATTTCAAAGTTGACTGTTTGCGTCTTTGAATCTGAAGTGTGTCTCCTGTAGTTAGCATATGGTTCGATTATTTTTATCCAGTCTGATCTTGTTTAATCCATTCACATTTAATATTATCAGATTTATGCCTGCCATTTTACTTTTTTTCAGTCTCACGCTCTTTATTCCTCCTTTACCACTTTTTGCATTAATATTTTCTAGTGTAATATTTTAATGATTTTAACAATTACATAAAACATAATTTAAAAAGTAGATTCATATATCCAAATTATCCCAAATATAGTTGTTTTCCCGTGAGTCAAATCATTAAAAAACTTTTTTGAAACCACATCAACAAAACCCGTTTATTCTTTTATAATCTATTTAACTTTGTAGCAAAAGCTTATCAACTTGTCTCCAAGAACATTTTCATTCAAGTACTCAATTCTTATGTCAGCTCTGGAGTAACATCAAATTCAAATTTGCATAATTTGAAAAGCAACTCTTAGCAAGATATCAACAAAGCGTTCTTCAAATTTTTCTTGTAGTTTTAGCAGCCAATTTACAAAATGTGGTGACGGTTAAAATTTGTTGGAAATATACAAAAATCAGCATTCTTGGTTTGTATCATGAAGTTCAATATAAATTCCTGTACCTGTCTGTGAAGGTCACAAATACTCTTTCCGCTCCTTGGAGCTTCAATTTTGGTTCACTCATATACAGACTGATACTGGTAAGAAAATGTGTATCATACTGACATGGTTTGCTTTTGATCACTGAATATTTAGCAAGCATTTCTTTTGTTGCAAGATAATCTTAAATTGGTATTACAACAACAGTAAACCATTGTTAAAGTTCCTTCATAATTTAACCAATGAGCATTAGTAAAGAAAACAAGATCATTAAACTGCTGTCTAGCCCTCCGAAGTCTTCACAAACTGGTGATGACGGTTCCTTGATTTGAAATTATATAAACTTAATTTTAACAACTACGACTTTTCAGTCTGTTTCAGAAAAGTGCAACTATTTTCAATAAGCATCATAAGGTGAAGCAAAACAATAAAGGAAATCCAGGCTCATTAAAATTCCAATAAACCCAGATTTTGGACCTAACATAGCTGAGCATTGCCTGTAGTGATAGAAACGATCTTTCTTCATATCTAGAAGAAATTCTTTGGCAGGTGTAAAAGACACAAAAATTTCTATGTCGTAAGTCTGATTTTAGGCTAAGAGTTCACATTTCTTTGTACATTTGAAAGTCCTTTAAGAAAAAGCATACACAAAGTATTACCTGGTGTCTTTTATATCACACAACTCATTGAAAGCTAGTAAGTACTTTCAACTATTAAATTTTGAACAATCTTTAAGAGTATCAGGAAGGTCTTCTATTCTATAGGTAACTGCTGGTATAACTGAAAAGACTCCATTTTCTAACAAAGTTTCCATAATAGAAATATGTTTTTTATATCATATCTCCATTAAAATGTTTTTTCCCGTGGAAGAATACAAACACTTTATAGCTGACCAAATCTACAAGCTCATACCCTGTTATAGCTTTTTATAAAAAAAACTTTCCGTTGGACTTCTAATTCTTATTTCAGCTGATTAATTTCACCTATTATTCTTTTTTGACTGTTGCCGGGAAACATTAAACTCAGTAAGTATTTGAAGGAAATGTATCTTACTGTTGCTCACTTTACTACCTTTAATTTTTTTTACACTGGTTTTCCTTTTCCTCTGATGCAACTACTTGTAATTGTCATTCACCATGAAATTCGTAATATACCTTCTAATCTTTATTGTTCCAGTTGTGGGACTAGCTCAGTTCTGTATCCGCACTGATTTTAAACTTAATAATTGGTCCATACTTACTTTTTTAAACCAGAAAAATAATTTATATTAAAATGAACAAAGGCATCTCAATTACTAATGATTTACATAGGCACAGTAATGCATGCTGCCGGCAGAAAGTACTCAAACATATTATAGTTACTTTGGTTAGTAAAATATTGTTAGGATAGAATCAGTTCTTTGACATCAACTGGTAATGTGTTTATGTGTGACACGAGCAAGACATTGGTTTCACATCTTACACAATGGGCCAGATAAAGGGAAATTTGGTCCTATCGCAACAAAATGGTTTCACTAAAACCAAAAAACACCTTACGGTTCGTCCCACTAGCCATATTTCAAGTGCTCAAAAGGCACACGTGGCTAGAGGCTACCAGACTGAACACAGGTCTAATCCTCTGCATGACAGGGAAACTCCGAATTCTTGGATTCCTGCCATTTGTTATGGGTTGCTCTATTAACCCATCTTCTAACGCCTATGAATTACTTCACTATTCAGTTAGGGACACACTGGATCTCTTTTGCAGACTAAACTCTGAATGAAAAATAATGCAAAATGAAGTGTAAGCTTGAGAAACAAAATTCTTAGCCTAAATGTTTTTGTGAGGTCAGTCAAGGAGAAAGGAGGGCCTTGGCAGCAAACACCTGAAGGGACGGTGAGTCAGGGTTTGCCTAATCGAAGTAATGAGTGACCGAACAAAACTCACTTACCTGTCTTTTCACCCACAAGTGATGAGGGACAAATCGAGATTCTTACTGATTCTGTTTCCTGAACGTTTCAAATTCTCCTTCCTTTTTTCTCTTACTGCCCTGACGCCATTCTCAGCTTATCCTCTGTGAACTGGACCATGCCAGAAGCCAATGAACTGGTTTTCCTGTTCTAATCCACCCTCCAGACCACTGCTAGAGCAAATTCCTCAAATCCAAACCTGGTAACGCCGCTTCTATTTAAAACCCTTCTCAGGCTCTTTATCACCACCTACAGGATTAAGTTCAAACTTCAGCATGTGGCTCAGGGTTCCAAAAGCATCTGCGGTGTTTCCAGGCACTCCGCTAGTGCGGTTCCCACTGAAGACCCACCTCGTGTTCGAAATTCATAACTACGCACAATTTCACAAAGAGTTTTACTATATTCATCTGGGATGAATAACTTACTATTATTCATCTTGGAAACACGTTCTTAGTCCTTCGACACTAGCTCTAAGGTCACCTCTGGGAAATTTTACAGGCTCATGCAGACAGATTTGCTCCCTCCATACCTGGTACACCTTTAGCACATGTTACTTTATTTTTATTTTTTTTTTTTAAAGATTTTATTTATTTATTTATTCGACAGAGATAGAGACAGCCAGCGAGAGAGGGAACACAAGCAGGAGGAGTGGGAGAGGAAGAAGCAGGCTCATAGCGGAGGAGCCTGATGTGGGGCTCGATCCCAGAACGCTGGGATCACGCCCTGAGCCGAAGGCAGACGCTTAACCGCTGTGCCACCCAGGCGCCCCAGCACATGTTACTTTAGATTATAGTGATCGATGAGTAACCTGAAGTCAGAGACCAGGGCTGATAAATCTCTATTTCCAATCTTAGCGCAGTGTCTGACAAGAAGAAATTCCAAGTATGGATCAGTATGGTGACCAAGAAAGGTACATTAAAAGAACCACTCTGGTCACCAAAATGGACCAACTACACAGAGCGCCCCCACCATCAGGGCTGTTCGAAGTTACCACTAGCAAGCATCACGTCAACGAGGAGAGGAGAAAGGTCCTGGTAACTCACAAAGCTCCCAATGTTGAGCACCTGCCCCTCACACCTGCATCGCTGCCCTGAGAACCAGCCACCTGCAACAGTGTGAATATTAAACGGGAAGCAAGCCCGCCCTGCAGGCTTCTTCCACCTGGCTTTGGTCACGCCATCTGACCAGGTTTTCAAGAATTACATAAAGCCCTTGGGGAACAGTACAAGCAGGTGTGCCACACAGGGGAGATACCGAACGCACCAGGCTGTAGGGCTCGTGGACGAGGCATTACCTAAGAAGACACCACTGTGCTGACGGGCTCCTCGGGGCCTGCAGCGAACTCACTGTGCTAGGAAGGTTGACAATACCCTGCAGTAGGAACTCTCAAGCCCGCCCACCTCTGGGCACATTGGTGTAGTGAGCAAAATTTCTTACGACGGGCCCCAAATAATTTAACAGCTTTTTTTAATGCATTAGAGTGATTTGAAGTTTGCCGACTTTAAAAACTGCCATCTCCTTATTTGATTAAAAATGTTAAAATGTAACTAAAGAAACCACAGAAACTGGTTGACAAGCCACCTTGTCACCCAGCAGTTTTCCCAGTTCCTGCGGACTCGTTGGTTAGTCATCTGGGGAGCAATCTACTTAGAACATTTTATGTTTCACTCTTTGGAGGAAATTAACTTAGATATTTCTCAAACTCTCATAAAATTCTAATAAACTCTATCTTCTGTAAGATTCTTCTAACACGTAATCTGTTTATTAAAATTGTCTTTATGGTACTTAGGAAATTAAAAATCAACTTAAATTTGAATACCTAAATAATACTCCAAAATGGGAATTCTCAGTATATGTAACATTACAGAGAACACAAAAGCTTTACTAAATATATCTCACTTCTGTGTTCCCTTAGGTACTTGGCTCCTCTCAAGAACATAAACTAGAATTTATAAAGTAACATGGGCGTAATACTTCATTTCCTTTTTTATACACTTACTTTTTAATAAGACTTCTGTTACAGAGGTAAAATTACATATTAAGGATTAGGTAGAAAATGCCTACTTTAAAAAGTGGACATCTTGGCAAACATTCATTGTCATCTGATTTTAAATGATTTTTTTCTAGCATCTACATTAAAAATTCACATTTGTTATAGAAAGTAGTTTCTAAAAAACAAACAGACTTTTTCTGAAGAGTTGGGAAGTCACATTTTTAAAGTTTATATATACAATAAAATATACATGTGAAAAGTAAAACATCTAACCAATTAGTATAACCCCACCAACACAATGTTTGTCACCGTCTTTAAAAGCATTTATTTAAAATGTCAAACTCCTTCCAAAAGACGGAAGACACATGAGCCCATCTCTTATATTAACGAGGTATATGATAACAACGACAAAATTCCTAAATGCAAATGGACCATGAGTTGCCTCAGTATAAAAATGAACTTTGGCAAAGATAGGAGTCTTATCCAGAAAAACACAGCCAATGCACCATCTCCCCGCATCATGGCCCTCGTCCCCATTCACCCTTCCCCCTTTTCAAAGGGTGAGTTACAACCCTGTCCCAGATGACTCAGAATTTTAATTATGTGGTCTGCTAACCTTTATTCTTCTCAAACCTCAGTACTACAGCTATACAAATTACACTTTTAGAATATTTGAAACAGATATTGAATTTATTGGTTGGCTATGAGTAGGAAAATACATCAGTAAAGAAAAGAGACCCTGTATATAAATATAATACTAGCTAGTTACAATTTGACCAAGAAGGTTCCACTGAAAAGAACAGTAAAAGCCCTTGTTACCACCAGTCCATAGGTACATACTCGGTTTCCCATCACCCTTATCAAAGAGCTGCCTAGGCAAATGCGACATTCTTTGAGCTTAGTGCAGATAATGTGCTGGGTTTTGTTACATGAATGGTAAACAAAAATTAGTCCAGTGCATTACACAATATAATGTACTGTGAATAAAGACTACTCTATTTTAGACGCTACTTCAACATATCGGTTATTAAATTTTATGTAACCAAAAAGAAGAGCAAAGTGAACATCTTAAAATACTGTTTACAAGTAGGGGAGAAACACTTGCTAAAGGTGTTCTTCGAATTATCTGCAGCATTTGTACTGAGAATTCTGATTGGTTCATTAAAAGAACACACTGCTGTAACTATTTTGCCTAGGTTGGCTTTTGTCTTCTATAGGACATGACCCCCAAACCTTAAATCACTATGGAAACTAATTCCATGAATTTAAACAGTAAAAAAATGGAATACTACAACTGGAATTTATTACTGAAAACCTGGACCTTAGAAGAGCTTTGAAAGGCTAATTTCAACATTTAGAAGTGCATCCCAACCCAATTTAATAATGTCCTTAGGTTTCAAAGTGCTAACTCAAAATAAGCTTTCCTGGTGGTCACCAATCAAGAAGAAAAACACATTTCTTGGAGATGTTCCTTGCCTGTGTTCTAGGACTAGCAAAGTTGCAATCAACAATTTATTTCTACAACTTTAAATTATGCCATAAATTAATTTTGATGAACATTATTTAAATTCTCAATGCATAAATAATTACCAACAATACGGTAAAATGTACTTCAAGAGATTTACAACAAGGAATTGTGTGCCTCCAAATTTCTGATCAGTAAAAACAGAAAACATACCCCAAATTTTCTGTCAAACATTCATAAAACGGATTTATCCAGCAAGAACACTGAGATTACATTATGGCAACACCACATGAAATATATTTGTTACAGAATTTTGAAAAAAAATCTATACTGAGAAAACATACTAGTTTTTATTGCATTTTAAAGAGTATGGATTATTGGAAATTATCCAGGACACAGAAAATATTTAGAACACAAAACCTTGCTTAACAGAAGTATCTATTTTGGTGTGACTGTTTATTCCCTACAGACCCAAAATATTTCTTCCTCTTTTGAAGGTTACAGTCGTAAGTCTACACTCCTGGTTCAATTTATCACTACCTAAAGAAGATGGAGAGGCTGTTCAAACTGACCCACAGAATGCAGTATGCCCAGAAGAGGCAAGAACAAAGTTTCAAGACTTAACAGGCCCTTATATCTTACTATGCTGCCCCCAAATTCAAATATATTGCAGACAATAACAAATACAGATGAAAACGTTTTTGTGTAAAGCTCAAACCTTTAGCATCTAACAAGTGCACTCTAGTTCCAGCATCTATGAAAAGAATACATCCTCCATTAACAAATACAAACGAGTAAGTGCTTCTCCCCTCCCCCTCCATAAAGCTCTCTGGACCTGTTATCACATAATGCAGATCGTAGGAAAAGCGGTCTCCTTGCCTCATCAGTCCAACCAGCTCCAGCTCGCCTTCGCTGGAAATTGTCATGATGCACATTACCAACACAGTGTTTAGGAAAAATGAGTAAACACACCTTTTATTCACACTTTACAAAAAAAAAAAAATAATAATAATAATAAAATAAAATAAAAAAAAAACAAAAACCCCATAAAAAGTTATGCATTGGTTCTACATCAATAATACCAGCTTTCCAATGTACTGATTATAAACTGGACGTGTTTGGTGTCAGCACAACTTCAACAAAAAGCAAAAAATGAAAAGCCATCACAACGAAATCTTTAAAAACCTCAAAGGAAAAACCAGGTCCCAGACAAAGATTCAAGATCAAAACCTTTTGGGGAAAATTCTTTAAAAAAGAAAAAAAAAATCATTTATTTTAACAGTATGTAATTTTATTTTCTCTTAAAAACAGAATAAGCACATTTAAGTGCTGAATATTTTTCATAAAATTTTAAGTCATTATTCAAAATGACTCCTTTTCTGTATAAAAATTGTTAATAACATTTCAACATTTTTTTCTTACTGCTCACATGTTGTCCTTTTGCTCCCCTGCCTGCAGTTGAAACAAAAGCAGTTAGACCAAGTTCCCTCTGAATTCATATGATTTTTGAGAGAAGAATGAATGAGAACAGAATACATACAAGTTAACTTTGCAAAGTTAAAAGTTGGCTTGAATCTCTAATCTACTGCGGACACTACGGGTGAAGTCCACGGTACAACAGAACTTTTTTATCTTGGTTGACCTATTAAAATGACTTTGTCACTTTATAAATGATCTGAAGAATTGTCTTAGGGACTGGTTTTGAAAATACATCTCATTTATACTGCTTCATAAATGGAAAATTCACTTAAAAAAAAAAGGAATGATCAAAAAAAAAAAAAAAAACACGGAGACGAAGGAATCCATGGAAAACAGAAAGACTTCACATGATAGTCGTACTCTGGGTGGCGGACGGCACTGAGCAATGACACCAAGAAACAGTGCCTGGGTCTGCTGAGCAAAGACCCAGGGACCCACCCCATGAACATGTTCCAAGATGTGATATTCAATGCTTCACAATGGGAAAAAAGCCGCAGCTTATACAAAAGCGTTTTCATAAAATTCTCACAAATGTTCAACAGTATTTAAAAAATATAAAAGAGGATGCACAGATTCTCTCTGCATGCACAGGCAGTGCTCGGTGAGAACGACTTTAGGCAGGCACAGTGGAGAGAGGACAGGAAGTGTCTTAAAAAGGAGTTAAGAAGCTGCATCCAAGCAGCTGTTAATTTTTTAACTTAAAAAAGTTAAAGATTTAAAAATATCAGAATGTACATATATCAACCATTACATTCAGTCCATAAATGCCTACAGATCATTCACTGCTCAGCTTCTCTCTCCTGGTAGACAGCTTGTGTAAAAACCCAGGATTCATGGATAAGTTGCCTCTGGTCTGAGAAAATGTCCAAAGCTTTAAGCAGATTTCGATTTAAAGAGCCATGTTCTCAGTTTAAAAATAAAGTAGTACAAAAGGGCCAACAGAACCCCAACAGTGCAAATCATCAGCAGAGAAAGTCTGTTGCAACTTCTTTTACACGCTGGCCTTTATAACACATGAAACAGTAAAAAAACTTAGCCTTAGTTTACAATACAATCATTTCCAAATCTGATTTTTTTAGTACAAAATTTCATAAATCAGGTCTTCTGTGGATCATATACAATCATAAAGGCTAAAGTCAAAGTCTCTATTTTACAAACAAGTCTGAAAAGGGAGGGAGTAAAGTATGGAAGAATGGTCTCTGGATGTTATTACTGGCCTCAAAAAAGTAGTGCTACAGATTTCTGTGCAAAGAGAATATGCTGTTCAAACATTTTCCTATTTCAAGGCATGAAAATATTATATTGGATAGAAGAAACAGGAAAATTACTTGTAACAAATTAAAGAGAGGTGTAAACACCAATCCCTGTCTAACAGTATATAAAGCATATTGGGCTCAGAATTTGTCTGTTGCTAGCACCTGGCTTTCATACTATATCCTTATCAAATAATCAAGGTTGAAAATTCAAATCATCAAGGAAAAGGAAAAAAGAAACAAAACAAAACCAAACCCTGGTGGCCATACCTCACTCCCCTATATTCAGATTTTATGAGTTTACAAGTGAATTGAGGTCGTCCTCTGAAGGTACTTGACTACCTCCTGCCAGGAAGGTGAATGCCGTTAACTTGGGGCAGGAAAGGCAGTAAGAGCTCCAGTTGTGCAAAAAGTGAGAAGTGGTCGGAGGGGATGAGTGGGTGTGGGCAGCCGCTGATATTATTCTCAACTAGCCAATGGTGGTCCAGAGGTCCCAGGATGCCTAAAGTGTTCAGCTGAGGTTTCGAATAGAAGATGTAGTCAATTATACCCTGAAAAACAGAAGGAAAAAGAGAGGAGGCCTCACGTAAGCCAACCCTGAAACACTGAGCACTTTCAAGACACACCCTTACAGTCATGTTTGGTAAACAGAGAAAGGCACAAGCATGTGGGAAGAGGCAGTACTCCATAAACCGAACGGTCCCCCAGATGTCAAATCTAGCAGAATGAAGACAGTTTACGGATGATAATCATTCATTCTTCCTCCTTTCTGGTCCTTTTCACAATCTTTCATGAGACCTACAAGACCCTTCGTGGTATGGCCTCAGCTTCTTTCTTCAACTTGATTTGTACTATTTTCCCATGCTCACTACCGATTATCACACTAGCCCTTTTTTTTTGGCGGGGGGCGGGGGAGCTGGCAGGGGAGAAGGACATTCCTTGCAGGTGCCAAGCTCCTTCCTGCCCCAGGGCCTCCTTACATGTTGTTCCCTCTGCCTGGATCACTTTCTTCTATGTGTCATTTGGCTAATTTCTTCTCAATCTTCGTGTTGAGTTCAATCACTTTCGAAAGTCCTTCCTGAATCTTGCCCTCACCCACTTCCTACCTGCTACCACCTCCAAATCTCTTCTCTTGCTCATGCGCACCCCGAGGTGTAACTACACACTCACGTGCGTGGTGGCCACTGGTCTCTCCCACCAGATTGTGAGCTCCACAAGGGCCAGGACATCTCTGCCCTGCACGCACCCAGCAGCACCCAGGCCCAGCACCGGGCACCCGGGTGAGCACCTCTCGGTTTGCCCCTCTCCTCCCTGTAACTTCAGCCTCTCCTCTACATGCTTTCAGCCCAAAATATTTAAGCAAATTCAAGTGTCTTCCTCTTATCTCTGTATCAGGAACAGAAAGAAAAAAAAAAAAAACCCTAATCTCTCCTACCTTTTGGTTATCACCCTCACCTCCTCTTCAATCTGCTTCAAATAACAATCACAACGTTGGTTTTTACTACCTCCTTGCCCAGTAATATTAACTCTCCACATTCTAGTCTCTGTGCCTCGCTCTCCAGTGAAGCATCTCTTACCAAGAGATTAGGAAGCTGAAAGCACACTTCTTTTTCCCCAGAAAGGCCTTCCTGCCTTTGCAGTTGGGCTCCTACACTGTCCTGGTTTTCCTCGTCTCTCTGGTTACTCTTCTGTCACTTACATGCTCCTTTTCCCCAGAGTCGGCTCGAGGCTCTCTTCAACTCCACACACTCTGTTCCCAGGGTTAAATCATTACCTACAGTACTGTGGCTCCTCCAAAGTCAAATTAAAAAAACTTCAAGCTTTTCAAGTTTCTCAAGTCTAACAGCCCTCCCCTCCGAAATTAAGACTCAGTTAACACTAGCATTTAGCACTCCAACACACAGTCTGATTCTTCCTCCACGAGGTTAGAAACTATGATTCAAGAGCAGAAATGCAAAAGATGGTTAAAAAGAGCAGATGAATGCAAGTCGTAAACAACCACTGATATTAAAAATGAGGAGAAGCACTAAGGCAAGGCTCCATATTGTAAGCCGTTAACTGTGTATGAAGGCATATAAAGAGAAGATATATTTTTAAATGGCTAATATAAACCACATTTTGGCACTCAAGGAGTACAGTTTCAGTTAAATTAAAATACGAGAGATGAAATACGTCATTCCAACGGACACCAAATTAGATACCATGGTACTCTCTGAACAGCTGTTAGCAATAAGCATATAAGAAACATAACTGCCCGCAAATAGTGACAGTTAAACTCAGGATTTCCTATCATTATTTCATCCGATTTCTTACCCTGGAAATGATTCTAATGGGTACCTATCAAGTAGGAAAGGGACACCAATCACAGAAGAGTAATAAGAGAATACTGCTGTCAACTAATTCAAGACGGCTTACTTCCAGTCTGAACCCACATCCACGTTTCAAAGACATAATAAAGTTACAGAACTCTCCCAAAAAATGGAGGTTTAAAAAGTTTCTCAATCTCAAAAGTCACCTTGAAATCGAACGTGTAATTTGTGTAAGGCATCAGGCCACTCTCATAGGCACTCTTCAACTTGAAACCATGCGTGATCCTTCCATTGGTTGTCCCGTTTTTCCCATTACAGCTGAAGTTTGTAAGACTTTCATTATATCTCAGTTCCTTAAAGTCTTTATGATTTGTTTCTACTCCACCGGTGCTTAAATATTCTACAACACCTATAAAGAAAATACAGGTACTCTGTTCATTGTCAAGTATAGCATGCAGTGTACAAAACTAAAAAAATGTAATAGTAAATACTTTAAACCATACATTCGCCCTTTCTAAAATGTTGTTGCTTTGTTCATTTTTTTACATTTCCCAGAACTTATCTAAGTCCATTTTTACATGGTTTTGATCCTAGTTTACTGAATATTTTATATTTTGCTGTGCTGCTGTTTCATATTTGTTAAACTAGTTTCTTGTTTTTTTTAAATTGAGCTTTTTAAAATCTTTTCTTAAAAGACTTTATTTATTTGAGAGAGAACGAGCACAAGCAGGGGGAGCAGCAGAGGGAGAAGCAGACTCTCCACTGAGCAGGGAGCCGGACACGGGGCTCAATCCCAGGACCCTGGAATCATGACTTGAGCGGAAAACAGACACTTAACTCACTGAGCCAGCCAGGCGCCCCTTGTTTTTACTTTTTAAAAAGAATTAACTCCATAATCGACATCTTAGTATCTAGGTTTCTGCGTATGTTGAATTATTTACTTGGTATAAAATGCCAAGATTAGGATTAAATGTGCCATTATACGTATTGCCAACTATGGAAGAGAATGCCACCAGCTAGATGAGCTCTGCAAATAGTTATTTTACTTTTCATTTAGTTAGCAAAGTTGGACACTTTCTCGTGTGTTTGCTATTAAAATACTGTATTTTTTTTTTAACACTGAAATGAGGCTTAATATGTATTATTTGACTAGAGTCTCTCTTTGCCCCTCGGAGACTCTACAGTTAAACAAGGCAGAGCACATGTAGAGAGACTGTCGGAGAACAACCCCCCACTGCTTCAGCAGCAGTGATCCCCGGACAGCTGCGTGAGGTGGCCAGAGGAATTATGGATCTGATACCTTTACCTGCCCTGAAAACAAATTTTAACAGTTTTTATCTTCTTCCTGGCCCTCATCCATCATGATGGCAATGAACTGCTTGTGAACTAACCACTCCAAGAGTGCTTGTACTTACGTGCTCAGGTACATGTGCAGAGGCAAGGAAAAGTACTTTGTGCGAATGACAGAGTATGCACGAGGAGTTGAAATACAAAAAGGAATACTTAGTCTGATATTACAAGAACTACGGTTTTGTTGACTGTACTATCCAGTGGAAAAGTATTCAAGAATAAGCCTTTCTGTATTCTTCTACGTTGTAATAAAAAATTAAGATCCCTGTTCTTTTTTTGTTCAAATTGCTAGCCTGATCTTTGTAAATAAAGGATCTCAACTGCCACCTAAGGCGTATTGGTATCGAGCCCACTGATATTAAGATCCTGTAAATAGCCATTTACACTGCATCATATTACTACATGCTGGAATCCCAGAGAAGCTATCTTAATAACCTTCTCAGAGTCTGGATTATATGTGACTTGGAGATAATGAAATATAATCATATGTTCTTTAACAAGTTATTTCAAGTTATCAACTACATGTTTATCAAAGATGAATAACGTCCTTCCTCCTTACGTTTTCGTAACATCATCTCGCCTTCAAAATAGTCTCCCTACTACACACACAAAAAAAATGTTAAACCTGATTCATAGTTGCTGCTATAAGCTGAATTTTCGTTTTGACTAAATTTGGAATTACCAAAAACAATATATTACAAAAACATTTTAAGTCAAAAAAAGCATTCTATATAAAATATCTTTTCTTACCAGAATCTGGCAAAGAATTAAGATCTGCACATAACACCAGTGGAATAGTACCAAACTCTCCCAATACGGTGGACTGGAGGTTCCGCGAGGCTTTATCAATAATGTTCTTCACTTCTGAGAGGAACATCATAGTCTGAACCAACTTCACATCAGAGTATTCAGGGTCCCAATGCATGTGAGCGTTAGCCACAAGAATAAGTTGTTTTTCCGTTCCAAGATGTGGCTTTCCAGCTATATTAGATAAAAAGAAAACAAAGAGACAGAAAAACCCGCCCATCAGCCCATATATTCTTATAGGATCTGAAAGCAAGTAGCATACCTCAGAATCTCAGGAACAAAAAAGGACCCTAAAATTTACCTAACAGCCACCCACCTGATGACAACTCCACCGCAGCACAAACCTGAGAAACACTCCTCTATGCTCTGGCTGAACAGTGCGAGGTGGGCATTCACTGCTCGAACACACACAGCCCATTCTATTTGGGACAGCTTTATTTTTAAACAGTTGTCTCCATGAAACTTCTGGCTTCATTCAGATGTCCTAAATTGAGCCTCACAAAATTACATCTACATCCTTTTTCTCAGATGTATTTAATGCAGGCGCTAAGTTCTATCTCTATTTTCTCTCCTTCAGGTTAAACATCTGCAGTCCCAACTGTCCCTCAAGTGACACAAGTTCCAGTTCTCGGCATCATGGTGACTCTAAATGTACCTTTAATTTGAGGTAAGTGGTCCATTTATCCAAAACTCAAAACGTTTAAAATAATGATTACAAGTAGGGCAGGAGAGAAGTTAGCTTACAGAGTATCCTTGCTGCCAAGAAATTACAGGAGGGCATGGAGTTCTTCTCTCTGAACCGTTATTTTAACTAATATTTACTTCAACATTTCTTTAATGTAAAAAATTATTGGGAGCAAAAAAAAAAACCCATTTTTTTCCTTTGGCTTTATGCCTTTCAAAGTTTGAAAAACTTTTCTGGGCACTGCCTTCTCATCTTAAGATTTGTGGTAGAGAAAAAGGGGTATGGTATTTTAGAAATGACTTAAATTCTCACTGAGTTTCTTCAGGTGTTAGACCAGACTATTAATACATAATCAATTCTTTGCTTTCTATTAAATTTTGGAGGTCAAATTTACAGGAAGTGAAAAGGTCACTCACATGACATTTCAATCAATTCCTTTCGAAGTTCTAGCAGTACTGCAACTCCAATGTTATCTTTTGTCATGACTCTGTTCAGCATAGCTTCAGACCCTTCTGAATTTGCCATTGCTAGCTGATTAAATTCAACAGTGTGTTTCTGAACCAAAGTAAATCTAAAACACAAACAAAACACACACACAAACATAGAATTGGGAATACCAAGGTATTAGCTCTGTGGGAAATGCAGTTTTCCCAAACTTCCTTAACAAATACGATGGCATGTAAATCACATTATGGAAAATCCTCCACACTTCACACCATGCTTCCCACATCCGTTTCAAGTTGTTCTCAGTCTGTTACTGATACAAATAACATCTTGAAATACTTTTACAACTTAAGATAATGTAGTCATCTTCTGTTTGAGTTTCATGTTGGAATATTCCATCTTATAATTTTTAAATAACTCTTTTCCAAACTATAGGTTTAAGAATCCCTCTACCATCCTAGAGGGAATGTTAATTACAAGGTGCTTCAATTAACAATTGGAGTTAAACCCTAGTGAACACCTGAAGAAACAGCAGCACTTTCAGCAAGTCTCCAAAACAAGATCACTTCTGATGCTTCAAAACCAAACCAAACCCTTTCGGTCAACAGTGTTGCTTTACTGAGTAATAATACAATGCTTCATTGTCCGATTTGCCAACTAATTTTCACACCCCTGACTCCCTGCAAATACGGATAAATTTTTCTTTCTTAAACATAAGACGACTTACTTTTCTGTCTTGAAGAATATTGCACAGCCATCGACATGTTTCCTTTCTTGTTCTGACATTGTCCTAGCTCTAGATTTAGGACTAAAGAATCCATTATAGCCACGTTCTTTCAGTTCTACCAGAAAAAAACTGTAATACTGTTCTGTTTCAACCTCCTGAAAAATTGCAAACGGCAAAGTTATTTCTTAAGACAAAAATGAGTCCTATGCATTAACTTTACATGTACAGTTTGAGGGGTTGAAATAACTTCAAAGGACTGATCTGCAGAACAAGGAATGTAACATCTTTTCAACGTACATACACCTCAGTGTGTGTGTATTTTCTTATATTTTAGAATTGATGGGGAATAAGAATCAGAGAGATAGGAGGAACTGCGCAGATTCTAACTGCAGACCATAGGTAGAAAGTGACTTGCCCAAGGTCACGTAAATTATTATGAGGGTAGGACTGAGACCCCAAAGTTAGTATGCATCAGGCTCGATGTGCTTTCCACTATGCCCTAATTATTCTATTAAGTCTGATGGTAAAGCAAAACTATACCTTGACAATGCCACAATTTCAGTAACACTGTCACCCTATTAAAAAACAGTGCAAGGGCATTTGGGAGGGAAAAATGAATATTTAACTGTCAGAGCAAATGCCTAAAGCCCAAATTAACCCATTTGCTCCATCTGGCAGCACAGTGCTGCAAAAACAAAGCAGGTAGTCAATGCTCCCCGGAGTCGCTAAAAACAGAGCCAGTATTTTAAGAATTGCTGAGCTGGAACTTCAAATGTGTCAGGGTAATGTGTTCCCAGTTTGTCCCTTGCTTATCAACATTGGGGCATTTGTGCAATTTACACACGCACTCTTCTGAAGACTTACCTGAAGACTTATGATATCAGCATTGCAGCTCAAAATTTCTTGAATAATGGCCTTTTTCCTGTAGTCCCAATTTAGTGCCCAAGACGGACAGTAGCCGTATAACTGCCGGGTCGCATATTTATCACAAAGAACATTATAGCACATGACAGAAAACAAGGCTGTAGGAAAGATAACTTTACTTATTCACACACGTGGCAGAAAAAAAACATAATTAATTTCAATAGTTTTCACTTAAATGCTAAGATTGACTTTATTCACTCAATATATACTCACTGAAAAGCTACTATATGCCAGACATAATGGATACAAATAAAGCTGAATAAGGAAGGAAGGGCAGATGGCTGATTGTTACCTGCTACAGAGATACCCACAGATGGCTCGAAGCTAAAAGACTAAGATCTTGAGCCCCTCTAAGACCAGGGCTCATCACATCTGTACTCCCTCCACCACTCTGCTAACTGCTAATGAAGAATGTGGAAAATTGACAGCTTTCCTAATAGGCATGGCTAATTTCCCTCTATAGAGCAACTATTACTAACTCATGTGAAAGGAAAGAGGTCTCATAGACCAAATCCTGTTACACACATCATGTAATTCCCAAACTATTTTCATACAAGTTAAGTTAAAAGGAAATCAGAGGCCACTAGTTCAATTTCTCTCTCAAGTAAGTGTTTTGGCTGTCTTACAATTCTGTAGTATCAAATACATTTGGAACATACTAGGGTTTGGAAACTTCCAATTCCAAGATTTAGGTGTATTTATTATAATAAATGAGTTAGGTCAGTACTTTACAGCGGAGCTTCTCAACAGTGGCACTACTGACATTACGGGTGGGTCAATTCTTTGCTGGGGACGGGGCGCTGTGCTGTGCGATATAGCATGCTTAGCGGCACCTCTGATCTCTAACCCTGAGCTGTCAGTAGCACTTCCCCCGGTTGTGACTATCAAAAAATGTCTCCAGACATTGCTAAATGTCCCTTGGGGAACGAAAATGCCTCTGGTTGAACAGCATGGCTCTACGGCATACCTATGGGATAGTAGGGAGGCCAGGTAAGCAGCAATTAAGTCTTTATTATTGTCTCTCAAACCAAATCTATCTTAAGCATTCAATTGTAACACAGCCCATAATCTAACCCACGTCAACAACACTGTTAGATTTATAATACCAAGTAAAAATAAGTTAAAAAATATAAGGCTACCAACCAGTTGGCCTTGTTCTGTCTGGTTCTTGCAACATAATCCAAGATCTTGGAGGTGGCTGTTCTGTTGAAACTAGTTGAATATAAAACACAAAATTAAGCAATATTCTTACACATCTTCCTAAAAAAGTCGTTTGAACAAATGACCACTTACTTCTTTTTGCAGTACCTGCCAAATTATCAAGCAAATAGTTCAGTAGCCTTCTTGTTCCATCTGGTTCCAGATAGAGGTTCAATATATCCTGGGTAAGTGGATTTCCTGGAAATATTTTTAAAATGCGTAAAATGAAACCAAGAAAGGTAACAAAGTATTTCAAAAGTAAAAAACATACCAAAATTACCAGATCATCTGTAACAATGTATATAGTTACTAGTAATATATCAAACCAGAGAAAATATTGTTCCAGTTTTTGATAAGAATAAAAATGATTCATACCATGTTCTACAGACGTAGCCAGAAAATGATTACTGTGGACTGATGTCAACCTAGAAGAGATCTAATAGTGCTCTGTGTCTGGCCCTGCCTCAACAACACTTTTATGACAATCAAATCCAGTGAAACTAGAAGGACAAGGGAAAGAGGACAGCCACTATAATGAATCAGAGAATCAAAATCTAAGAATGCAACAAAGCTAACAAGAAGATATCCTAATGACAAATATAACCTGCACTTTGATTTTTAAAAATTCTACTAAATAAAGTAATAACAAGATGGGACAGATTTGGTTTAAGACTAAGTCACTAAGGAAAGTGGAATACCCCAGGGCTGTGAGCCATCTGTAAATTCAATAACTGTTTCCTAAGAGCCAAAAAACGAAAGCAAGCGCAATGATTTACATGTATCTACAAGAGTCTCAAATCCTCTCAGAAGGATTTCTTATGTGCTTATGAAAATTAACAGTACAATGAACTGCTTTGAACAGTGAAGTTCTTACCCACACAAGAGGTGTGTATATTATTCTTGATGCCACAGCTCCACTAATAAATTTTATAGACTGAAGAAGACAAATGATTTACAAATCATTATAAAGTGATTATAAGATCTTAACCATGCCAAATGAAAAAAGATTTTCAAAAGATGTTGCCCCCCCTCACTTTCTCTGCCAGAGCAATGTTAGAGAAAGCCAGCAAAAACAGAAGGTTGAGTAAGATTCAGAGTTTCATAATGTAATATGAATATGTTCAGTTTCAAGTGAAAATCACTCATCATACTAAGAACCAGGAAGATTTCAAACTAAATGAAGAAAGATAAACAAGATTCCAACATCAAGATGACAAAAACATTAGAATGATCTGATCTAAATACAGCAGGCATGACAAAAAAATGCTTAAATGAGAAATAGCAAAAACATGTTTGGAATTAATGAAAAAAACAGGAAGACTCAGCAAAGAAAAAGAGTTTGGCAAATGAACAAAACACATTTTTGAAAATGGAAATACTAAAACTGAAAAAAAAAATAAATGAAATAAAAAGTTCAGTGGATGGGTTCAACAGCAAAACAGAGGAAAGAATCAGTGAACTGAAGACAGAGCAGTAAGAATTAGGCAATCTGAACAACAGAAAGGAAACTGAAAAAAATGAACAGAGCCTCAGGGACCTGTGGGACCACAATAAAATTCCAAAGTTTATGTCCTCAGAGTTGTGGAAGCAGAGAACAAGAAGCACTGAGCTGAAACAGTACTCAAAGAAATAGTGGCTGAAAACTCCTCAAATTGGAAGAGAGAAACAAACCTGCAGATTCAAGAATCTCATAAAACTGAAACAGGACACACTTAGAATCCACAGCAAGCCACACCATAATTACACTTCTGAAAACTAAAGACAAAGAAAAAATCTTGAAGGCAGCCAGAGAAAAACACCGTACCTCTAGGGAGAACGCATTCTGAATAACAGCAGATTTCTCATCACAAGCCATAGTGGTCAAAGGGAAGTGGCACAAGATTTTTAAGTGCTGAAAGAAAAGAACTGGCAACCCAGAACCAATACCTATGAAAACAGCCTCTAGGAAGGAAGGAGAAATAAAGACATTCTCAGAGGACAGAAAACTAAGAGAATCTACTGCCAGCAGATCTATCCTAGAAGAATCAGAACAGAAGTTCTCTAAATGCAAAGGAAATGATGAAAGAAGGAAACTCGGAACATTAGAAACAAAGACTAGGGTCTTCAGAAGGGGGCAAATATAATAGGCTTTCCTTCACTTAAGCTTTCTAACTCACATTCAGAATATTTTTGTAACACTGGTTTGGTTCTAAATATATGTAGAGAAAATATTTAAGACAATGATACTATAAACAGGGAGAAAATAAGAAGTCATAAAGAGTTAGGGATTCTATATTTCACTCAAAATGATAAAATGATAGCACTAACAGACTTGATAAGTTCTGTATGTTTTCCACAAGAAACTCACTTCAAATGAAGCACTATAAACAGTTTGAAAGGAAAAGGATGGAAAAAGATGTCATGAAAACCTTAATCAAAGGAAAGCAGTAGTGACTAATTAGTATCAGATAAAGTTGATCTCAGAGAAGATAAATTTACAAGAGACAGAAAGTGACATTACATAATATAAAGGAGAACACATAGGAATTCTAAGCATGCATCCACAAAATGACAGAACTGAAAAATATTTTAAGCAAAAACTGACAGAACTGAAAGGACAATGGAGAAATATACAATTATGCTGGGAGACTTTAACACTCATCTCTCAGCAACTGACAGAACCGGACAAAAAAACTCCAAACACCATCAATCTAACAGACACTAACTAGGTTAATATATAGAATCCAGTTGAGATTTACAGAACATTCTACCCAATAACAGCACAATACATATTCTTGTGCGTGCCCAAGGGATATAAACTAGTATAGACCACACCCTGGGCCATAAACCATCCAACTTGAACAAATTTCAAAGAACTCAAATCATACAGAATTCTTCAACCACAAGGGAATCACACTAAAAATCAGTACTGAAAGACAAAAGGGAAATCTGGAAACACTTGGAAATTTCTAAATAATCCATGGATCAAAGAGGAAGTTTTAAGGAAAATTTTAAAATGCACTGCATTAGTGAAAATGAAAACACACCATATCAAAATTTGTGGCTGGACACAGCCAACGCAGAGCCAAGAGGGAAATTTATAGCACCTAATGCATACAATGGAAAAGGAAAAATCTCAATTCAATAATCTAAACTCTGATCCTAAGAACCTAGAAAGAACAAAATAAACTGAAAGCAAAATGTCAGATTAAAAATACTAAAGAATAGGAATCAATGAAATTCAAAACAGAAAAAAAGGAATTTTTTAAAATGCTGTTTCTTTATTTAAAAAGATCAATAAAATCTGTAAACCTCTACCAAGGCTGACAAAGAAAATGAAGACAAAAATTATCAATATAAAAAGTGAACAGCGATATCACTACAAACCCTACAGAAATCAAAAGGATAAGGGAATACTATGAACGACTCTACATACATAAATTTAACAATATATATGAATGGGCCATTTCCCTGAAAAACACGAACTGTCCGAACTCACCCAGTACATAATTTAAGTAGCCTTAACCTATTAAAGAAAATGAATTCATAATTTTAAAACTACCAGAAAAGAGGGTCACATGGGTGGCTCAATCAGTTAACGTCAGACTTAGATTTCGGCTCAGGTCAATGATCTCAGGGTTGTGGGATCAAGCCCCACGTACATCAGGCTCCGTACTCAGCATGGAGTCTGCTTGAGAGTCTCTCTCTCCCTCTTCCTGTGCCCCTCCCCCTGCTCATGCATGCTCTCTCTAAATAAATAAGATAAATAAATAAATAAATAAATAAATAAATAAATTCTTAAAAACTGCCAGAAAAGAAATCTCCAGATCCAAATTGTTTTGCTGGAAAATTCTACTAACCACTTAAAGAATTAACTCTAATTCTACAGACTCTTGGAAAACAGAAGATGAGGGAACACTTTCAAATTCATTTCATAAAGCTCATATTACCTAGATAGCAAAACCAGACAGTGAGCACACAAATAAAACTAAAGACAAATACCCCTCATGAATATCAAGTCAAAAATCCTTAAGAAAATATTAGCATACAGAAGTAAGCAAAAATTAAAAAGAACCATGACCAAGTGGGATTTATTCTAGGAATACAAGGCTGGTTCAATATGGAAAAATCAATTATAAGGCCAAAGAAGCAAAATTACAAATCATATCAATTGATGCAAAATAGGCATTTGACAAAATTAAAAACCCATTCATGATTAAAAACTCCAGAAAAAGAGGAACAGAGGGAAACTCCCTCAAATTGAAAAAGACAATCTACAAAACACCTACCTACTGCTAACATTATACTTAACAATGAAGACAGAATACTTTCAAAGATCAGGAAAAAGAGGGATGTCTGTTCTCACAATTCTTATTCAACACAGCACTCGAAGTTCTAGTCAGCACAATAAGGCAAGAAAAGGAAAGAAAAAGCAGACATATTGGTAAGCCAGAAATAAGATCACCCCTATTTTCGGATGACATAATTTTCTACTACACGGAAAATTCCCAAAAAATTTACCAAATACTGTACAAAAAAAAAAAAAAAGGGGGGGGGGAACTCCTAGAACTAGAAGTGAATTCAACAGGGTGGAAGATACAAGATAAAAATACAAAAATCCAATTCAAAAAGATACAGGCACCCCTATGTTTACTGCAGCATTATTTACAATAGCCAAGATATGGAAGCAACCCAAGTATCCATCCATAGATGAATGGATAAAAATGTGGTATATACATACAAAGAAATATTACTCAGCCATAAAAAAGAGAGAGAGAGAGAGATCTTGCCATTTGCTACAACATGGATGGACCTACAGGATATTATACTAAGTGAAATAAGTCATACAGAGAAAGAAAAATATTACATGATTTCACTTATCTGTACATTCTAAAAAACAAAACAAATGAACAGGCAAACAAACAAAAACCAAACAGACTCTTAAATACAGAAAACAAACAGGTGGCTGCCAAAGGTAAGGGGGGAATGGCAGGATGGATGGAAGAGGCAAAGAAAAAAAAAATCCACTGTATTTCTATATGCCCAGGAATGTACACATGGACAGCAAAATTTAATACAGTATCAGTTACAATTGCTCAAAAAAAAAACAAAAACCACAAACCCACAAACAAAAAGACTTAGAAATAAATCTAACAAAACATCTACATGACTTATATACCAAAAACTACAAAATACTGATGACAAAAATCAAAGCTCTAAATATAGGGAGAGACATGGCACGTTCATGGATCAAAAGACTCACTTCTCCCCAATTTGATCTCCAGGGTTCACACAATTCTGACCAAAATCCCAGCAATGTCTTGTAACTACAGACAAGATTATTCTAAATGTATATGGAAAGGCAAAGGAACTAAAACAGCTTAATGTTTTGAAAAAGACAACGAATTATAGTAGAGGAATCAGTCTATCCTATTTCAAGACTTAATTACCCTATTTCAACTTTCAAGTAATTACTGGCAAAGGAATAGACACATACATCAATGGAAAAGAGAGAATCCAGAAACAGATCCACACAGGTATGTCCAACTGACCTTGGGAAAAGGTATAAAGGCAATTCAATGAAGGACAGACTTTTCAACACATGGTGCTAGACCAACTAGACATTCATACACTAAAGCACGACCCTTCAACTAATCCTCGCTTCTTTTAGCTCTATTTTAACTCCAAACAGATCACAGACTTAAATGTAAAACATAAAATCCATGAAACTTTCTATAAAAAAAGACTTATTTATTTTAGAGAGAGTGGGGGTGAGGGGGAGAGGGAGAGAGAATCTCAAGCAGACTCCCCACTGAGCACAGAGCCTGATGGGGGACTCCATCTCAGGACCCTGAGATCATGATCTGAGCTGAAATCAAGAGTCGGACGCTCTACCGACTGGGCCACCCAGGTGCCCCAAACCATGAAACCTTTAGCACAAAACACAGGAGAAAATCTCTGGGATCTAGAGCTATTCAAAGCAGTCTCAGACTTGACACTAAAAAGCAAGATCCATTAAAGGAAAAAATGATAAACCTCTTCAGAACTAAAAACTTTGGCTACATACAAGATCCTGTGTGATATTGTGATTTATAATAAGAAATATATATCTGGTCTTCATCCACTCTCCTAAAGCTCCTAAAACCCTTAAAATCTCCTAAGTGAAGAAGCTGTAGAGGTGTCTCTTGTTGTGTTAAGAAAGTAACCTTCAGACCCCACCTAAGGACTGGAGACTGGTTGACAGAAGAACCAACCATGTGACTAGAGAGTGAGAATTTTCACAGTCCCATTCCAGAGGATAAGGGGGCCGGAAGTTGGCTCAATCATCAGGGCCAATGATTTAATCATGCCTATGTTATGAAGGCTCTGTAAAAACAAAAAAGCATGGGGTTCAAAGAGCCTCCAGGCTGGTGAACACATGGAGACTCGGGGAGAGTGGTGCTCCTGGAGAGAGCAGGGAGGCTCCACGCCCCTTCCCCATACCCTGTCTCACGCATCTCCTCCATCTGGCTGTTCCTGAGTTCTGTCCTTTATAATAAACTAGGAATCTCCTGAGTAAACGGGCTTTCTGATTACTGTGAGCCGCTCTAACAAATTAATCGAACCCAAGAGGGGGTTGTGGGAACCTTGGTCAGAAGCACAGACACTTTACCCGTGGAATTGGACGCTATCTTTGGGGAGTTGGTGTCAGAATTTAGTTGAATTACAGGACATCTAGCTGGTGTCCTAGAATGGCTTGCTGGTGTGGGGGAAAGCCCCCCCAGCACTGGAACTGGGTGTGTTAAGTGGATGAGAAGACTACATACTGGGAAAACAATATTTGCAAATCACATCTTTGACGAAGGCCTAGCACCTAGAATATATAACAGACTCCAAAACGCAACAGTAAAATACAGTCCAATTGGATAGAACATGGCAAAGACATGAAGACTATGGCACAGATGATGACATACAGATGACAAACAAGCACATGCGAAGACGTGCGATAGCTTCAGCTAAAGGGAAATGCAAATTAAACCACAATGAGACATCACTACACATCTGTCAGAGAGGCTAAAGTAACAATAGTGACAACACCAAGCTGGTGAGGATTCAAAGTGAATCACTCATTTAGCACTGGTGAAAATGTCCGATAGTACAGCCAGTCTAGAAGACAGTTCGGGCGATTCTTAGAAAACTAAGCGTGACACTAACGTATGACTGAGCTGACTGCATTCCTGGGCATTTACCCTAGAGAAATGAAAACTTACATTCACGTAATAACATACACAGCTCATACCGCTTCATCCATAACAGCCAAATACTGGGAACCAGCCAGGTGTTCTTCAACAGGTGACAGGTTAAACAAACCATGATGCACCCGTACCGCGGAACACTGCTCATCAATATAAAGGAGCAAACACACAACAACATGCGTGAGTCACCAAAGAATTAACCCGAGTGGAAATAAACCAACCTCAGAAGGTTACATACAGCATGACTGTACTTACACAATATTCCTGAAATAACAAAACTATAGAAATGGAAAACGTACCAGTGGTTGTCTGAAGTTAACAAGTGAGCTGGGGCAAACTCAGGAAAATAAGAGGATTTGTTCAAAAAAAGGGATGATCAGTGAAACTATCCTTCCGAGAAAGAAACATAAAACCTAGATGTCAAACATTAGAGGATCTTTCTGAAGCAGAAGAGCAAGGGATCCTCAAAAACTAAGGTGCCACGAAGACGGCCCTCCCCTCCCCAACACTTCAAAGGCTTTCGTACACATTAACTCTGTGAAAATCTGTGACCGATGACCCTCTCTTCAAATAAAGTTTGTGAATCCTTAGAGAAATGAATACAGTCAAAGGTTTGTAAAATAAATACTGCAAGATTACAAAACCTGAAACTACTAAAAGGACATAAAAATAGTAGCTGCCTCTGGGATGAGAAAGGGACCTGAAGAAGAACAAAGAGGGTTTTCACACTCTGTAATGTCTTGCTTCTTTTGCATTAGAAAACGGACATAAAAGAGACGAAATATTGTTAATTCTTACGCTCGGTATACAGATAACACATTGCTATATTTTACATTTTTGTTTTTCAAAGTTAAAACAAGAAAGTAGTCTCACCATAAGGAGACAGAACAGATCTACAGCTCACATTTCCCTGACCTCTATTTTAAGAAGCCTCAGCCAAGTCCAGCCCACACGGAAAACACTTTCCAAAGAACCATTTATAAAGCTGATGTTTGTTGAATATGGTTTTACATATATTTGTAAATGTATTATTTATATTTTTACATTTCATTTGTTTTTGTGAAATTACTGTTACCTTTATGATATGAAATGGATTTACAGGAATAAAACCTCATTTTACAACATACATACTCTTAAGAAATAAGAGTACAATTCTTGAAGACTTCAATATGTGACCTTTTTTTAGAACTCGATTATAGAGTAAGATGGATACAAGATTGGCAAAGAACCAATGTGATGAAAAAAATTCTAGGTATTGACATATTATTAAAATATGACTTTTAATCTTGCTGATTTAAAAAATGTATTTCCCAATAGTTCTCACTGGATCAATTTTGCCCTCAAATTCTAAGAGTAATGAAGTCCTCATGAACCAAGTTTTAAAAAATGATCAAAACCTGATTGTTATTAGCAGGTCCAAATGGATCAAAAAATTTTTACTCATTGATTTCTGCGCTTTGTGAGTCTCCACTTTCTGAGGTTTGAATACAAGGGGGGAAAAGCTGTTTATTGTATGATGAAATAAATAAAGTATGACCTCAGGAATGCATCATCACAACATAAAACTGAGCGAAACAAAGGACAGAATAAGCAAAGCTGGGCTAGGAGTAAAAAAGAATACAAAGATTAATAGTCTACAGGTGGACAAGACAGAAAACCACTGGGATGTATCTAAGAAACTGATGAAGTTTGGGGAAGAGTAAGCCTGCAAATCCCTGGCAAAAGGATTCCCTCTTACGGCTTCTCTAGACTCAAAGACATACATACAAACCACAAGAAACACAAATACGGGAAGTCATACCTTTCAGGCCCAATGTCTGCAATTGAAACAGTTTTCCCAGCTCAAAAGGTAGAACTCGTAACAGGTTGTTATTTAAATGGAGTTCCCTGTGGATGTAAAAATTCCATGTCAGAAGATATATTACCTTTTAACTCATAGCTAAAATCAGCAATATAATTTCTAAGAATACAATCTTGAAAGAATGGCAAAACGTTCTAGTATATTCCAATGTCTAGTACAGTACTTCTCCAACAATCGATGGTAAAAAACACAACACAACAAAATAACCTCAAACTGCCACAGACCAATACATTTTCAAAACACAAGGAAAAAATGAATGATTAGAAAAATGAGATGAGGAAAAAAATAAGACCAACAAAAAACAAGCCCTAACTTTTAAAGAGCATTAAATTCAACAGATATAAAACTACTCTCACACGTTGTATATGTCACTGCAGGCTGACAACACAGTCTGCAAACCAGCACAGTCCACACACCACCCCGAGAGCAGCACTGACCCAGCACACGTAGAGTCTACCACACAGTTTTAAGAAAGTGGAAATGATAAAACAAACTAACATGTGAACTGTTAAAGGAGAATTAAAATGATTGTGTAGCACCAACTGAAAATAGCTTATGACAGCTGAAAAATTAAGTTTATCGTTAATATTTCTCCAAATTAACTAGTTTCACTTTAGAAATAATGGCAGCTATATTAACTACTAATGATTATTTTAATGATTTTTTGGTACAGATAACTATAACTATCAAAGGAATCTTCAGTAGGGAAAAAAAAAGACCCAACGTTGAGACATTTAAAATTTTCTCCAGTAAGTTTTATTTATCAATTTTTAAATGTGAATAAGTACTACTTATATAATCCCTGGTTCTTGGAATTTAAATGAACCTTGGTTATTACTTAGTGAACCAGAGGTTGGTGAGGCCATACACCAAACAGGAACAACTAGTTCTAAATCATTTGTTCATTTATTTCCAGATATATCACATGGGAGAGGAAGTCTTTTAAGGAGATTAAAAAAAAAATGGTCATAGTATATACTCAGTAATTAATCCTAAAACAATGTCAAAAGGCTGGACTAGGAGCAATAAAGAAACTCTCACAATGTCCTTATTCCTTTTTATTATGCAGCAAATGGTAGAAAGCAGCAAAAAAGCCAGTGGAATCAGAGAAAAGGCAGGTAATATGTAATGGGGCAAGCTTTCCCAACAGGATTAACATAATAACTGGAAATGAGCTTTACATTCAACTTGGGTAGGTTCCATCTACGTTACGAAACAGAGATAATAAAATAATAGCAATTACCATTTATTAAATACATACAATACGTGTCAGGCAGGGTGCTAGTAGTTTCTTACTCATTATTTCAGATACATCTAATCTCAGCCCTGCCTGGGTAAATATTATACAACAACTCTACACAGGACAAAACTTTCAGCAAGGTTAAGGAGTGTGCCCAAAATCACACAACTTGTAAATGGCAAAGTCAGGATTCCAAACTGAACTGTGTGACTCCATGGCCTATCTACCTCCTCTATTCCATACTATAGTCCCCCAAATCCAATGACTAATTCTAGCTGCTTTCAAGTCCAGGCTTCATTACTATCACGCATACAAGCCTGGGGATGGCCAAAAAGGTTTCACTCATCAGCAGTGGTCTTTAGGACCCTGTGTTAGCCACGGTATGGTACCCCAGACCAGAATTTAAGAGGGAAAAGCACCACAACCAGCTGTCACAGGTGAGTGTGTACGTGTGATAACTAACTGCCTTCTATTTGTTGACCTCCACTTTGTCCAAAAATCTTGTTTAAGAATAAAGTATATTACACAAAATAAAGCAATAAAACAAATTTTAGGCAATGAATTACTGGATTTATTTATTAGTTGACATTCAATTTTCCCAGAAAACTTTACATAAAGGATATAGTAAGGTTTGCTTTTGTTCAAATACCATTTAATTGGTAGTGCTGTTTCCCGGCAAAATAAATGCTCTATTTTGTTCTTAGGGGGTACAAAGTCATAAAGGAAGTCAAATCTGCACACCTGAGTGATACCATGTTTCCGAGTTCTGCCGGTAAACTCCGAATTTTATTAGAGGACAGGTCCAGATACACCAGATTGTGAAGCTTGGCAATGTCTGAAGGAATGCGGGACAGGGAATTGTCACTCAGATGCAAAGCTGTCAAGTGAGTTAGTGACCACAAAGATGAGCTTAAGCTTCTTACTTTTCCTGTAAGAGAAAAAAAAAATGGGGAAAGGATTATATAGTGTCCTCTACAATCTGGTCCCTGGATTAAGTAACATTTACATGTTCCAATGAGTAATAATTTATCATACAAAAAAAATTGTGAGGAAGGGTTTAACAGGAGAAAGCTACAATTAGGTTATAAATTCTCCTTAGCAAACTAAAAAAGAACTCAACATTTAGACTGCATCATCATTTTTAAGAGCACAACAGTTAAGACTTTATCCTTTAAAGCTGCCATAGCTGTGACACGAAAGAAAAGGTACAAATAACTTCCACTGAAGATAAATCCAGTATTTACCAGGATTAATTTAGAATTATGCCAAAAAAATCAAATCCAGTATCTCAGAAGTTGTTCCTATCTACACTCTAGGAAACAAGAATTCTGCCTGAAAACAAAAGGTAAATAATACATTCTCAGCAAAGTTTTAAGACCAGTGTACCCAAGGGGTAATTGCATCAAGAATCATGTAACTAAAAAAAAAAAAAAAAAAAAAAAAGCCGTACTGAATAATCACAAGTAAAAATACTTGCCCAGAAATGTTAAAGCTATGAAGTCATAAATATATAATCAAACAGTAACACAGGATTCAGTAACTAAGAATAATTTTTTTCAATGCAACATTAAATCAGTACTTTGATACATCTTAATAAGATGACAACCATTTCTACCAATCCATCTAAGAACTAAGAACTTTCCCCCAATCTCTTTAATGGTCCAGGATCTAGTCTAAGAAAGAATGAAACAAACAGATGTAATGGAAATACACTAGTCTTTAAGAACTGATTTTCTATTGGCTGAAAAAGCAATCTTGAGACTTCTAATCAAGATGGAGTAACAGGGACCAAATTTACCATCCTACCTGAACAACTACCATACCAGACAATATACATGAATCAACAAATTTCAGAAATCAGACATCAGCTAGTGCATAGGAGTGACCCCTGAAGGTCACAAACAAGGCAGGCCCTACAATTGTCTCAGCTTGTGGACAGCAGCACAGGCAGGGAATCCCACAGGCAGCACAGTGATCTCCCCCAAGTTCTGGAGACAGGGAAGCCAAGATGACTAGAATTTACAAAGGCAGAGTACCAGAGAGGAGAGAGATGAGCAAAGAAGTCTGGAGATGGGAAAAGGCCCCCCAAGTTTTCAGCTGAGTATTGATCAGTATAAAAATGTGAGAAATTGCCTGAGCCAGAGGAACACCCAAAAGGAGTAGAAACAACAATCCCCAGATTTACACAGAGCTAAGGCTAGTTCGTGTTCCCAACTACCAGAGGAAAAGATATCACAACTCAAGAGGTCCTGGACTTAGAAAATGAACCCTAGACTCAAGACCACTCTGGTCTCACCTAAGAAAGTTAAAGAGCAAGCCTCAAAAGAATTAAACTGTTTCTAACTGTATCCCCAAACAGAGCTCAATTCAGGTTATAGGAATACAAAAATATGCATCACCCAACAAGGCAAAATTCACAATATCTGGCACCCAATAAAAAATTACCAGGCATGCAATGGAGGAAAATAACAGCCCTAATGAAGAGAGAAAACAATCAAAACCAGTCCAGAAGAGATAATGATGATATAATCAGTAGACAGTTATTAAAAGCTACTGTAACTGTATTCTATATGGTCAGAAACCAGAAGATACATGATAAGCACAGACATAAGCAGAGATACAAGATAGCATAGACACCCAAACTTAACTTCTAAAGTTAAACACCATGTCTAAAATGAAGGTACAGCAATAAAATTACCCAAAATGAAACAGAGAGAGAAAAATACTGAAAAAAGTCACATCCATGAATTCTTGGACAACTTAAAACAGCCTAATATATTTGTAATTGGAGTTCCCCAGAACAAGTATGAGTTGGGGACAGAAAAAAAAAATCTTAAGAAATAAACCTAGGGGCGCCTGGGTGGCACAGCGGTTAAGCGTCTGCCTTTGGCTCAGGGTGTGATCCTGGCGTTATGGGATCGAGCCCCACATCAGGCTCCTCCGCTATGAGCTTGCTTCTTCCTCTCCCACTCCCCCTGCTTGTGTTCCCTCTCTCGCTGGCTGTCTCTATCTCTGTCAAATAAATAAATAAAATCTTAAAAAAAAAAAAAAAAAAAAACAAAGAAACCCAAAGACAACTACACATCCACATGCAAAAGAATAAAGTTAAACTCTTACCTCACACCATATACAAAAATTAACTCAAAAACTCTTGGAAGAAAACAGAGGCATTAATCTTCATGACCCGAGATTATGCAATGGTTTGCTAGATATGATATATTTATATAGCACAAGCAACAAAAAAATATGTTAAACTGTACTTCACCAAAATTAAAACCTTTTGTGCCTCAAAGAACACCATCAACAAAGTGAAAAGACACACCACAGAATAGGAGAAAATACTTGAAAATCATAAATTTATTAAGACATTTGTATCCAGAATATATAGAGAACTGATACAATTCAGTAAGAAAAGACAAATAATTCAATTTAAAAGTGGGCAAAGAACAAACGGGTACTTCTCCAAAAAAGATATACAAGTGGCCAACAAGCACCTGAAAAGATGTTCGGTATTGACAGCCATTGGGGAAAGGCAAATCAAAAAGAACAATGATACACCACTTCATACACACTAAGATGACTGTACTAAAAAAGACGATAACAAGTACTGGCAAGGAGTAGAGAAACTGGGACCTTCATACAATGCTGGCAGAAATATAAAGTAATGAAGCCACTTTGGAAAATTGTATGGCAGCTCCTCAAAAAGGTTAAACACAAGTTACCACCTCAGCCAGCAATTCATTCCTACGTATATACCCAAAAGAAAGGAAAACATGATTCTACACAAAAACTTACACATGAGTATTCACAGCAGAATTATTAAGAGTCAAAAAGCAGAAACAATTCAAATGCCCATCAACAGATTAATGGATAAATAAAATGTGGTTAATTCATACAACAATATAGGAAATAGTAACACATGCTAAAACATGTATAAACCTTAAAAACATTTTGCTAAATGGAAAAAGCTGGTGACCACATATTATAGGATTCCATTTATCTGAAATGTCCAGAATAGTAACAAATCCACCGAGACAGAAAAAAAAAGATCAATGCTTACCAAGGGCTGGCTAGCTGAGATGAAATGGAGAATGGCTGCTAATGTGTACAGGGTTTCTTTTGGAGACAATGAAAATGTCAAATTGATTGTGGTAATGGCTGCACAACTCTGTGAATATACAAAACCACTGAACGTGCATTTTAAGTGGGTGAATTATGTAAATTATATCTCAAGCTATTACCAAAAAGAAAAAAAAAGATGATGATGAAGAGAGGCAGAAAATTTTCCACTTATGATGAAAACTATAAACCCAGACACAAAAAGCTCAATGAACCCCAAGTACCTGAAAACTCCAGGAAGAACAAGAAAGAAAACCACAGGAAGGCACATCTTCATCACTGGCTTAAAGCAAATAATAAAGAGAAAATCTTAAGAGCTGTAGAAGGAAAAATAATTACACAGAGAAACAAAGATAAAATGTCTGCAGACTTCTACTTGTAAACAATATAAGAAAGAAGACGGCAGAACAAAATCTTTAATGTACTGAAAGAAAAAAAATCCTATGAACCTAGCAACCCAGCAAAAAGATGAAGGCAAGTTACAAGATGAAAAGAGCTATGGAGATGGACGGTAGCACTGGTAGCATAACATTATAAATATATTTGATAAAAACCTTCCCACAAACAATATTCAAGAACCAGAGAGGCTCATTGGTGAACCAAACCAAACATTTAAGGAAGAACTAATAACAATTCTACAGATTGATCCAGAAAACTGAAAACAAAAAGATACTTTCCAATTCATTCTATGAGGCCAACATCATTGATACCAAAACCAAATAAAATTAGTATAAAAAAACTACAAATCAAATCCTTCATGAGCCCAAATGCAAATTTTAATGAAATTCTAACAAATCAAATCCAACAATATATTAATAGGATAATGACCAAGTAAGATATGTGCCAGGAAATCGAAGGTTTGTTAAACACTTGGGAAAAAAATGTTTCAAAAAACTTTTCTTAGAAAAGAGAATCACCTACGTAGAAATAGAAAAGCTTCTGACAAAATCAACATTTAAAATCAGCACTTAATCAAATCATGAATTAAATTTTAAAAAAAGCTCTCTTGGGGCGCCTGGGTGGCACAGCGGTTAAGCGTCTGCCTTCGGCTCAGGGCGTGATCCCGGCGTTACGGGATCGAGCCCCACATCAGGCTCTTCCGCTATGAGCCTGCTTCTTTCTCTCCCACTCCCCCTGCTTGTGTTCCCTCTCTCGCTGGCTGTCTCTATCTCTGTCGAATAAATAAATAAAATCTTTAAAAAAAAATAAAAAATAAAAAATAAAAAATAAAAATAAAAAAAGCTCTCTTAGTAAGCTAAGAATAAAACAAAACTTCTTCAATCTTGACAAAGGGCATCAATAAGAAGGTTAGTGACAAGGGAATGAATGCTTTCCTTCTAAGATCAGAAACAAAGCAAGATATGGCTGCTATCATCACTCCCACTCAAAATTATGCTGTAAGTTTTAGCCAATGCAATAACACAAGAAAAATTTTTAAATGTAAAGACAGAAGTCATGTTTATCTGCAAATGGCATAATCATCTATGTAAAATCCTAAGAATCTATAAAAATACTAATAAGTGAGTTTAGCAAGGTTGTAGAATAAAATATCAATATACAAAATATCTATTCTATCTTTATATACAGCAACACACAACCAGAAAATGATATTTAAAATAACATTTACAATAGAATCAAAATTATGAAACAGAGGCACATCTAACCCCCCAAAAATATGCAGGACCTGTGTACTAAAAACTATAAAACACCCTGAAAAAAATCAAAAAAGTCCTAAATAAGTAGAGAGATATACAGTGTTCACAGATCAGAAGATTCAGTATTGTTAAGATATTATATCTCCCTAAATTGGTTTATAGAGAGTCAACACAGTCACAATCGAAATGCCAGCATGTCTGAAACTGGCAAACTGATTCTAAAATTCACATGGAAATTCAAAGGCCTTAAAATTAAAAACAACTCTGAAAAAAGAACAAAGCTGGAAGACTAACACTACCTGATTTTAGGACTTATTATATAAAGAACTCTCAAAACTCAATAATTAAGAAAACAACCCAATTTTTTAAAGATTTTATTTATTTTTAGAGAGAAAGAGCATGTGAGAGACAGTGAGAGACAGCAAGGGCAGAGGGAGAGGGAGAAGCAGACTCCCTGCTGAGCAAGGAGCCAGATCCCAGGATCCCTGGATTAGGACCTGAGCTGAAGGCAGATGCTTAACCAACTGAGCCACCCAGGTGCCCACAACCCAATTTTCAAAAACAGGTAAAACATTTGAACAGACACTTCACCAAAGATGACATACAAATGGCAAATAATCACATGAAAAAAATGCTCAACATCAGCATCATTGGGGAAATGCAAATTAAAACCACAATTAGATACTACTACACACCCAGAAGAATGGCTAAAATTAAAAAGACTTGCCTTGCCAAATGTTGGTGAGGATATGGATCAAAGATATCTAGTAGGAATGTAAAATGAGGAAAACTTTGCAAAAACAGTTTGAGTTTTTTAAAAAGTTAAACCTTAACTTCCTTACGATCAGATTCATTCTCAGGTATTTGCCTAAGAAAAATAATAGTTATACCCTCTACAAAGAATTGTACATAAAGGTAACCTTATTTGTAATAGCCAAATACTAGAAATCATCCAAACATGTTCAACAAGTAAAAGGATAAACAAATGCTGGCATATCCAAATAATGGAATAGTAATAAAAAGAATGAACTATTAAAAACACAACTGCATGGATGAATATCAAAATAAGTAGAGAAGCTAGACCAAAAAGAAAAAAAAAGGACATATTGTATCACTTCCTTTATATAAAAATTCTATAAAATGTAAATCAATCTTGGTTAAAAAAAGCATAACAGTGGCTGCCTGGGATTGGGGAAGGGGATGGAGAAATGAAGGAGGTAGGGAAAAGGAATTACAAATCTGGAGGAATGATGGATATGTTCCTTGAATGGGGTGATGGTTTCAAAGACGTACACACAGATCCAAATATAGCATCGCATCATTCACTTTGCATACATGCTGATTATTACACGTCAACTATACCTCAATACAGCTGTGTAATAAAATCGATCTTGATCTGAGACAGTGTCTTTCCTTACCGTGTAATAATTAGCATCTACGACCTATTTGTAAAACAAATTTATTTACTTCTCAGTTCATAAAACTAAAGCACACAGCTAATATTCAATATAAATACTTAAAACATCACAAATATTGATTGCATGTTTTGCATGTGTTTCATCCTCAAGACACCAATTAACAAAAAAAGGTAGAAGGGCTTGAGAAATGCATTTTTATACTTGAACTTAGTAGGAAGGATACAAAATTCTCAATCAAGAAGGTAACCAGAAAGGAAACCAAGAAGTCTTGAAGAAGGAAAGCGGGGGAAAATCAAGTATAAGGAGTCATGTATAAATACATCAATCATACAGGGTTGAAGGGAGAGGGAAGACTCAGATCTCTGCCATATACAGAAAAGTAAAACTGAAGTAAATTTCTAAATGCCAAAAACCAGAAAAGTAATGGAAGATAGTTATTTCTAAACATAACTCAAAACCTAGAATCCAAAAATAAAAACACTGTCAGGTTTGAATTCATTTAAATTCAAAACCTCTATAATGTGGAGATGCCAACATGTATGGCAATCAAAGAGAGAACATTCATTTATTCAGTCAACTTTCAGTGACTGATGTGCTGGTGTGGGGACAGAATGGTAAATACAAAGTCCCTAAGCTCAGGATTTTTTACATGAGTTCCATAATGAAAAATAAAACAAAAAGTAAAACAAAAACAGGAAAATGAACAGATAAGAACAAGTAAATTATTCAAGAATAAACAAAGATCAGTTATTTTAAAAATGTTGATTTCAGTAATAAAACATATGCAAATTTAAACAATAAAATAGTCATTTCTACTTAGGTAAATAGCAAAATAAGATTAGTATCCAGTATCCACAAGGCTAAGAAGGCTGACAGATGCACTCACTCATTATGGGAAAACTACCATTGTATTTTGAAACCAATCCTATAACAGCTACTAAAAGTTTAAATGTGACTATCCTTTGACCTATCACAATTCCTCAATTAGATAAATCTCTATTGGTGAAACTATGTAATCTAAGAAATTAAGGTCTCTAATTTTTGAGAGATGTCAGTGAACAAAGGACAGTCACCTTTTGAAATTATAAGGTTATCTTTTTACTTCTCCATAGAATTGTACATTTTCATATGCACCCAAAAATTTGCATTCAATTTTAAGTAGCTTTGTGACTTGAGAAATGCTGGGATTATCCCGACCTAAATTAAGAGGTGTGTTTTGAGAAGTAATTCCATTCTAAAGTGTCCAGAATCCTTTACTGTTAAATACCAGGAGACAGGGGGAATCTAGTGTTCCCTGAAATCAGAGGGGCAATTAGCAAACACTAAAGGGACCAGGTGTAATTAACATACCTACGAAGAAATCAAAACTGTTACCTCCACATATGCAGATTTAGAAAAAACGAGGAAAAATCTTGACTGAATCTCTAAAACTGACATTTTAGAAGAAACAGCAACTACAGTTGATCTCCATTATTCCCAGACTGTATTTGTGAATTCTACTCCCTCATGTTGACTAGTAAACCCAAAAGCAGTTCCTGTAGCTGTCACTCATTCATTCACAAAAATGCAGAGTGGCAGAGATAGCAGTCACCCAACAGCTCCCAGATGAGGTCCAACAAGGCAGCATTCTGGCCTCTTGCTCCACCTTTCACAATGTGAACAAGTGCCTTTTTCACTATTTAGTGCCACAGTTTTTGCATATTTGTGCTTTTTGTGGGTGATCTGGGGGTTTTAAATGGTCCCCAAGCATGATGCTGAAATGTTAAGCGCAAGGCCGTGACGTGTCCAGTATCTTAGGTAAGCTTCCTTCAGGCATCAGTTACAGTGTCCACGTGTTCAAGGTTAATGAGCTGACGACATACATTAAATAAAATGTCTTTAAGCCTAACACAAGGGACACCCGGGTGGCTCAGTCAGTTAAGCGTCTGCCTTCCACTCAGGTCATGCATGATCCCAGGGTCCTGGGATCGAGTCCTACATGGGGCTCCTTGCTCAGCAGGGAGCCTACTTCTCCCTCTGCCTGCTGCTCCCCTTGCTTGTGCTCATTCACTCTGACAAATAAAATCTTAAAAAAAATAAACCTAACACAAGCTTATGTACTGATCAGCTGATGAAAATGTTGTGGCCAGAGGTTCAAAGGAATCTAACCATGTATCCCCTGTGAGAGCAATGGTTCAGTCAGTATCTGCTAATCCCATGCTCCAGGAGACTACACAGAATATAACTACTGTGAAAACAAGACTCCACTGTAATTGGAAAAGATGGCTAGTTGACATTTTCCCCACTCACAACTCCTGATGAAGTTAACGACCAGGATTTTAGGCTCATAGCTAGGTGAAGTGCAACTTCGGAAAAGGAAGAAGACTGTGTTGTGAGAATGGCAAACAGGATTACCAGGGAGAAAAGGGCCCCGATTAAATTACATGAATTATAGGAAGGGCTAAAGAGAACAGTTGGCAGATCAAATACATCGATAGCGCTTAATTTAAACATAGTAAAGTTGACAGGAAAGGAAACATACTTAACACACCAAAGCATGTGAGTTAACAAATGGAAGTTTCAATCCATGAAGGAAAACACAACTGCAAAGGTACACTCATTAAACTCTGGTGGGAAGGAATTCCGGTCTTAAATGCAATGAAAGAATGCAGCTTGCTCAAATTAAACAGACCTAGCTTAAGTAAAATAAGGTTAGGCTGGAAGGTAAAAAGCCTAGAACCTGAGAATGGAAAGACTGAGGCACGTATTAGGGAAAAAACTTGAGAGAAAGGTGAGACTATCAGGTTTGATACATAATGACTGCTGCGGTGTGATGCAGATGACCACAGGGACACACTCCCCTCAGGGGACGCCCAAGGCAGTCTGTGCTCTACTGCCAAGGAGTTCTACCGTTTAGTAACTGTTTGACATGACGAAAAGGAAATGTTTGTTGCAAAGCTCAGTGACTAACACCTAGCCAGTTATGCCTCTTACACTTTTCTAAAAAACTTAATTTTTTTAAAGACTTTAAGTAATCTCCACTTGAACTCACAACCCCAAGATCAAGAGTCACGTGCTCCACTGACTGATCCAGCCAGGCACCCAGTTAATAAATTTATTTTTTAAATGAACATGCTTTAAAGAGTTCAGCACTGTTTAAAAATACTAAAATTCCATCACCCAGTGTAACTACCATTACATCGCATTTGCGTTAATATAAAGAAACAGGAATCAAAGTGAGTTGAACTATACATGATTCTTTAATGTGATTTTAAAAAGAAAAAAGTGAAAAATGATGGAACTATAGACCTTCAAACTTTCTTTTTTTTGCTATAAAAGATTTTTCTATTTTCTAACTGATCTAAGGTTAAGAGAGATTCTAAAAACATTAAAGGTTAGAATCCTTACAGTTTTAACTGCATGTTTCGCTTTTGAACTTGATTCCCTACAATGAAAGAGAAATAGATCATCATTTTACACTTCTCCCATTCACTCATTGCGCAGTTTCTCATTATCAAAAGTTCACATCATCTCCAAGGAAGACAAACAAATGGCCAATACACACATGCAAGGAGGCTCCATTTCCTGAGCCATCAGGGAAATGCTAATGAAAACCACAGTGAAATACTTCTTTTACCCCCACTAAGATGGCTCAATCAAAAAGACAGATGTAACAATTGATACCAAGGAGTGGAGAAATGAGAACCCTCCTACAGGGCTGGTTTAGAATATAGAATGATGCAGAAACTTTGGAGAACAGTCTGGCAGTTACTCAAAAATTTAAGCATTTACCGTATGATGCATTTATTCCACTTCTAAGTATTCACCTGAGAGAAATGAAAAGGCCCACATAAAAACTTGTATACAACTGTTCAGAGCAGCATTATTCTTTAGAGCCAAAACATAGAAATAATCTGTGCTACTTTATTTATAACAAGAATTACACATCTGGGGGGCACCTGGGTGGCTCAGTCAGTTAAGCATCAGACTCTTGGTTTCAAATCCGGTCAGGATCTCAGGGTCCTGAGACTGAGCCCATGTTGGCCTTCCTGCTCAGCACGAAGTCTGCTTGTCCCTCTCTCTCCCCCCACCTGCACGCACACACTCCCTGTCTCTCTTCTTTCTCTCAAATAAATAAAATCTTAAAAAAAAAAAAAAAAGAAAGAAAAAGAAAAGAATTATACATTTGGTCTTCACCTCTGTTTCCATGGAGCTCCTAAAACCCTCGGAATTTCCTAAGTGATTAAGCAGTAAAGTGTCTTTTGTTATCATAGGTGCACTTTCAAGGACACCAGTTTAACATTAAATGAGGTGACTTTTTTTAAAGCCCCCAGGAATGGGGGCTGGTTGCTAGGGAAGCCAAACAGGATAAGAGGGTTGCAACTTTCAGTCCCTACCAAGCCCCTTCTCCCACTCCCCCACAAAACCAGGGAGGAGAGAGGGGCAGGAGGTGAGACTAATCACCAGATTTAATCAACCGTGCCTAATGAAGCCTCTGAAGGAATCCCTCACCTACGGAGTTGTGCGCTTCCAAGATGAAGAATACAGGGAGCTATGGGGAGGCTGAGGGGTCTAGAAAGAACATGGAAGTTTCTTGTCTGTTCCCTACACCTTGCCCTATGCATCTCTTGCAATTGGCTGTTCCTGAGTTTTTATAATAAACCAGTAATCTAGTAAGTAAACTCTTTTCCTGGTTCTGTGAGCCAATACTGCAAATGAAACCCAAGGAGGGGGTCCTGAGAACCTCTGGATTTATAGCTCTTCAGTCAGAAGCACAAGGTAACAACCTGGACTTGTGATTACCATCTGAAGTTGGGGGGGGGACAGTCCCATGGGACTGAACCCGTAACCTGTGGTACCTGACACTACAGTCAGAACTGAGATGGTGTCAGAGAATAACTTGATGTGTGGAGAACCCACACATCCGGTGTCTAAGTGAAGGACCGTAACAGAGCACTGAGAGGACAGGAAACACACGGGAGTGTGCCTTTCCACAGATAAATAAATGGGATGATACCCGCAAACAGGGTATTATTCAGCCACTCAAAGGAATGAGGTACTGACACGTGCTACAACATTATGCGAATGAAGAAGGCAGTCACAAATGTGATATGACTCCACGTATACAAAATGTTCACAACAGGCAAATCTATAAATGCAGAAAATAAATTACTGGTTACTTAGGGCTAGGGGATGGGAGGGAAATGGGAGGCGACTGCTAATAAGTACAGGGTTTCTTCTGAGGTGCTAAGTGGTTTCAAAGTGACTGTGGTAATGGATGCACAACTCTGAATAAACTAAAACCCCCGAACTGTGCACTTTACCGAGTGAATTGTAGGATATGTGAATTATATCTCAGTAAGACTGTTACATTAAAAAAAATTATAGCGTAACAGAACAAACAAAATTACATACAGACAACAATAATTTGTATGTATACAATAGTCAGATGAAAAAAATAATAGAAGACCCTATTTATAATAAGAACCAGAAGGTAAAATACCTACGAATAAATCTAATAAGAAGTACATTAGACTTAAGGATACAAAAAGAACAAACAGAGAGACTTCTATAAATCATCCTAATTTATAAAATAACATGATCGTGATAAAAATGCCAGGACTAGATAAGTTGATTCTAAATGTCATTATTTAAAAAAAAAAATAGCCAAGTATCATCTGTCAAAATTATATACATTGACCTACAGATGTATTAGGAGAGATGCAAACCAATCTACAAGGTTATTCACTGTAGCTTGTCACAGACTGACCATCACTATAGTACTAATTAAATTACAGAGGCAGAAATATGGTTACAGGAGAGCTGTCTATATCCTTATTTAGAAATTTCGCCACAATACTACTGTATTGTGAATACTACACATGAAAAAAAGCACAGTGCAGAAATATGTATATAATATATTCTCTTTTGAATTAAAAATGAGGTGTGGAATAAGAATCTGTATTTCTATATGCATGGATGGAGTCCAGAGGAATGCAGAAGAAAGTACTAACCCTGTGTGTGAATGCATGTGTGCATGCTGGGAGGTGTAATGGGCGAGGGTCGGGGGATGAAGGGAGACCTCCACTGTATGCTTTTTTAGGTTCTCCAGGTCCCCTCTTCCTGAGATGCGCTTAACTCCACTTTTCCCTGGCTAATATCATTAACTCAGTAGTCTGCTAGCTATTCTAGGATGCTTTCCCTGATCCTGCCAGGCTGGCTAAGACCATCTTAAAGAAAAGATAATAGGTCAGGCTTTTTTGTCCTGTATTGATCATGGTTTTACAATTATCTTCTTGTGGGACTCTTCTGCTACAGCCTACAATCTTATGTCCCATCACCTACCACATCAGAAGTTTCAGAATAAATGAGTGAGTAACATGTAAGTGATTTCCAGTAAGTAAGTGATGGCCTCAAAACTCCTATTCCAGATATCCTGCCTCCACCTGAGTTTCCCTCCCCTCCTGTTTACCTGTCCCCACTCTGAACTTCCCTAAAGCAGACACCAGGGTCACTCAGAGGGCAGAGAGCTATATGAGCTGATAACATATTGAAAGCTGCTTGACTCTGGAGTGACACTTACCAAAAGTTACACTCATCAAAAATAGCTAAATGTAATATTCTTTAAAAAAATCAGAAGAACGTGATCCAGAATTTGAGAGAGAGGGTCTGCCACTCTTCCATGGAAAAATATGAATAGAGTTTACTCAAACTAAACTAAACTCAAACTCAACTGAAGCCTTCAAAAGGTCAGAAAATGTCACAAACTAGAAAAGGCTAATGTGTGGCCCTATAGCTAAGGCACCCGATTCCAATATCATTTAAGGACTACCGAGGAGGCCTGCCACCCTCCGCCAGGGACGCAGCACCTGCACCTGCTCTTCTGGGTGCCCTGCAGGCCGAGGTGCTGGAGGCCATGCTGCAGGAACAGTTCGGGCCACTGCCCCAGCTGGTCGCCATCCGCCAGCTCCAGTGGCTGCCCTGGGCGGCTACTCTGCTACCGAGGACGGACCTCCAATTGCTGCTGGAGCAGGGTGCGTGGCCAACAGCAAGGAGCGCGAGCAGATAAAAAAATCTCAACCTTGGTTTTGCCAAACTGAAGACACTTGTGCCACTTCTTCCCCAAAGCAGGAAACCTAGCAAAGCTGATATCCTTCAAGGTGCAAATGAACACATACAGGTTCTCAGTGATGTTTTCAGAGAAGCCAAAGACTCTGAGACACAAAATCCAGATCACCAAACTACAACAACAATACTTCTGAACCACACACACCCGTGGCTGGAAACCTATCGAGAAACATCGCCCAGCATGCCAGCTGTACTGTGGGCTTGAAGAATGAGGAGGAAAGGCCCGGGGCAGATGGTGGCAGTGGTGAGTCAGCACACACTTGTCACTAGTGCGTGATGTCTACGACTGGAGTTATCTCCCCAACCAAGGGTCTGGACAGATTCCTAAAAGTGGAAGTCCTCAGTCACAGGCTCCCCCAAGTATGAAAAGTGAAAAGGCCAGCCCAGGGCTATCTTCTAGAGATAAATATATGCAGTCCTGAAAATTAAAAAAAGACTACCAAGGAGTCCAGACCCAAGCACCCTTTCCCTGGAAGGCTCCTGAGTGTGGCTCTGGTTAGTATGTTTTCCCTAGCCCACATTGCCAGCTCACGGGCCTTGAACGAGGAGTTGTTGTGGGCTACGGATGTACCTCAAGAGCAGGGAACGACAATGCTGCCACCACACAATGGAAGCACAGGAAGAGAAACATGAAAATTGTTTGGTATCTGCAGATTCTTTAGGCAGAATTTAAAAATGTGTATGCATCTGAATTTCATCTTCCTGTAACAATAGAATAATTTGTTGTTGACCCATCATCCTCCTCCTAGATGAAAATAGGGTACAAAATACAAAAATGAATTTGAAAGCACTGGAGAACTACGAAGACAGCAAAGAAATGAGAGACAAAGAACTCAGAAGAGAAGCAAAGAGAAGAAGTAGGCAGGACAGATCCCACACTACCTTTGGCAAAATATGGAGAATCATAAGCAGCAAAGGCAAATAAATGAGGCGAAAGCAGAGAGGCTGAGGAGCTAAGCAAAGCAGGATTCTGTACTCCAGAATCCCTCTTCCACCACTGGGGAAACAACACAGGAATTCAGGAAACACCAAGGAAAAAGCCTCTGCTAAGCCACCAAGATTCCAGTTAAGACCTACTAATGGAATAAGTGTGACCTGCACTAAGCCAACCCACTCAACACCACACTCAACTGAGATGAATTCCTGATTAGATTATAGGCAGCTGCTCCTACCACAACTGCCTGCTGAGAACAAAAGCAAATCCACTCCAGAAGAAGAAAACACCATCCAGACAGACCATCAAATTATTCTGCCATTTCCTATCATTTCCAGCATTCAATGAAACTTACCAAAGTATTAAAAACCAAAAGAAGAAGAGAAAGAATAAAACAGAACTCCCAGGAGATTCAGATACTGGAGTTAAGAAACACAATCTTTAAAAAAAACTATGATGGACTTACACTTTAAACAAAGATAGAGTGACACAGACTGGATTTACCTTCCCACGTAAAACAACTAAAAACCAAACAAATATATGAAAAACAGAGTTTCAGACATTACACACCAGGCAGCACAGGACAACAATCATTGACAGATGGGAAACAAACAATGTGAGCCTTTGAGACTGTTCTGCCTGGACAGTTTCCTTAGAGTAGTGCAGGGGGATGGAACCAGGTGGAGTCTGGCAGTCCATGCAAACTGAGATGAAGCTGGCAGTCCAGAGGCGCCACGGTGGCTAGAGTTCACAGGGCTTAGTGCCAAAGAGGAGAGCGAGCCACACAGATAAAACGCTCTAAAGATCTGAGGACCGTCCTGAGTCTTCGGCTGAGTACCGATAAGCAAATGCATGTGAAGAAAATCTGAGGCCAGAGATGGGGGAGTGAGGACAAACTGAAAAAGCAAAGGGAACAATTCCACCAGACAGAAAATTTCCTAACTCAGAGAATTTAGAGAGGTGGTACTTAAAAGCAAACCGTGAGAGAATCAAACTGTTTCCAAATAATTTAACTGCATCCCACAACAAAGCTCAGAAGTATTTATAGGAGTATAAAAACATCTAGCACCTAAAAAAGTAAAATTCACAATGCACTGTATCTAATAAAAAATTACCAGGCATGCAAAAAGAGAGAAAAAGAGAAATGGGTAGGGGGAGTAGAAAGGAATCAAAGCAATCCAGAAATGATAAAGATAGAATTAGCAAATAAGGTCATTAAAAGTTATTATAACTGTGTTACATACCCTCAAAAAGGCAGAGGCAAAATGTTAAGTAAAAGCAAGGAAGATTAAAAAAAAAAACCACTTTAAGACTCAAGTTATGAAAAATACACTATACTGAGTGAAATTAACAGCAAACTAGATACTGTAAAAAAAAGATTAATGAAACTGAAGATACAGCAATCAAAACTGTCCAAAAGGGGGTGGGAGGAAAGGGAACAAATTAAACAGAGGATTTGTGAGCTGTGGGACAACTTCAAGATACAAGTAACTGTACTCCAAAAAAGGTGGGTGGGGGAAGGGAGAACATAAAAAATTATTTGAAGAGTGACCTAAACTTTTGCAAATTTCATGACAACTATAAACCTTACAGATTCAAGAGCTTCAACAAAACCAAAGCACAAGAAGGGAAAAAAAGACACCAACGTACATCATCATTGCATTGCTTAAAACCAGTAATAAAGAAAAAGTCTTAAAGCAGCCAGAGAAAGGACATACATTAAAAAAAAAAAAAAAAAAAAAAAAAAAAAAAAAAAAAAAAAAAAACCTAGGATAAGAACAGCAGCAAACTTCTCATCAAAAACAATGCAAGTAAGAAGATGGTAGAACAGGATCTTTAAAGTACTGAAAGATGAAAACTGTCAACCTAGAACTCTATACCCAGAAAAAATATCTTGCAAAAAAATACAGCAAGTAAGACTTTTTCAAACATGAAACATGAATTAAAAAATCACTAACAGACTTCCAATACAGGAAATATTATGGGAAGTCCTTCAATGGGAAGAAAAAGGATAACAGAAACTTGCCTATACACAAAGGAATGAAGAACACTGGAAACAGTAAGTACATGGGTAAATAAAAACAACTTTTCCTAATACTTCACCCTTTAAAGGAAAAATAACAATACAGTGTGAGATTTAGAACATGTATAAGGAGGAGCGCCTGGGTGGCTCAGCAGTTAAGCATCTGCCTTTGGCTCAGGTCATGATCCCAGGGTCCTGGGATCGAGCTCCGCATTGGGCTCCCTGCTTTGCGGGGAGTCTACTTCTCCCTCTCCCTCTGCTGCTCTGCCTACTTGTGCTCTCTCTCTGTCTGTCAAATGAATAAATAAAATCTTTGAAAAAAAACAAAAAAAGAGAACATGTATAAGGAAAATATATGACAGCAATGGCACAAACATCAGGAGAAAAGAAACAGAAGTAGATTGTTAAGACTCTTACACAAAATATGAAGTAATATCATATTCTTGATACACTTTATATTATAAACCCTAAAGCAACCGTTATTAAATGAATTATAGCTTCTTAGTCAACAAAGGAGATAAAATGCAATTTCACCAAAAATACCTAGTTAATCCAAAAGGGGAAAAAAGAAGAGAAAAGGCAACAAAGAGCAGACAGGAAAATTGAAGATAAATTACATGACAACATATTTAAACCCAACTACCAGAACTAAGAAGAGAGAATCCAGGTAGTGTCCATTGGAAGCACCCATCTGAAAACATCGCTGCAACCAGGAGGAGCTCAGTGCAGTGTCCACAGTAAGTGTGAAAGCAGGAATTCCACAAACTGATCAGCCAAGGTCCCTCACTGGGGGGGGGGGGGGGGGGACCTCCAAAAAAAACAATTAAAATTTAGTGAGAAAGGCATAAAAAGATGAAGGGGAAAAAAAGGTCCAAATAAAAATGAGAGAAGGGAACACAATCAGAAAGTTTCAATGCAAAAACCAGAAGAGGGAGCTCTGAAGTTAGAAACACAATCCTGAATCACACCTTCAGGAACTTCGGAAAAACTAAGATTAAATAAAAATGAACAGAAAAGCTATATGCTCAAATCTCATAAGTTATTAAGTATTTTTTTAAAGTTACCAAAATATGGGGCCCCTAGGTGGCTCAATCAAAATGTCTGACTCTTGGTTTCGGTTCAGGTCGTGATCTCAGGGTCATGAGATCCAGCCCCAGAGTTGGGCTCTGTACTTAGCTTGAGATTCTCTCTCTGCCCCTACCCCCCCATGCGTGTGCTCTCGAACCCATGCGCATGTGCTCACTCTCTCTCCAAAAATAAATAAATATTTTTTAAAAAGTTACCATAATAACTCCCAACAGACAAGGAAAGCATACCACAAACATGCCCCCAAAACTACGACTTACAATTTCAAACTGAGCTAAAAGTTTGGCATTAAGAAAATGATAAAAGCAATAAAAGAACATAAATAAGAATTAGAAAAACTCAGTAAAGGAAAACTAAACTACCAAGAACTTAATAATGAATAACCACAAAAGCGGAATGCTTTAAAAAAGACGTTTTTAAAACTCACAAATAAATGAAGAACTACAGATTTAGCCATAATAAGATAAGAAGATAACACAGAAGAAAATCTATGATTTAGCTCTGCAATGACTTTTTAGATATAACAACAAAAGCACAACCCATGAAAGCAATAATAAGCCAGACTTCATTGGAATTAATAACTTCTGCTCTGTGAAAGACACTGTCAAGGGAATAAGAGAGGCCACAGACTAGGAGAAAACACAAAGACCTATCTGGTGAAGAACTGTCATCCAAAATATACAAAGAACTCTTAAAATTCAACAATAAGAAAACAATCCAATTTAAAAATGGGAAAAGATGTGGACACCTCACCCAAGTAAACAGGCAGATAGTATACAAGCATATGAAAAGATGCTCCTAATCACACGTCATCAGGGAAATGAAAATTAAAATAACAAGGAGATACCACTACACATACCATTTAGAATGGTCAAAATCCCAAACACCAACAACATCAAACGCTGGGAAGGACGCAGAGCAACAAGTCTCATTCACTGCTAGCGGAAATGCAAAATGATACAGACATTTTAGAAGAGTTTAGTGGTTTCTTACAAAACTAAACATATTCTTACCATATGATCCAGCAATCGCACTCCTTAGCATTTACCCAAAGGAACTGAAAGCTTACATCCACACAAAAACCTGCACATGGATGTTTATAGCAGTTTTATTCATAACTGCCAAAACTTGGAAGCAACAAAGATGTGCTTCAGTAGATGAATGGATAAATAAACTGCAGTACATCCAGACAATGGAGTATTATTTAGCACTAAAAAGAAATGAAGTATCAAGCCATGGGAAGACATGGAAGAACTTAAATGCACATTACTAAGTGAAAGAAGTCAATCTATAAGGCTACATACTATATGATTCCAACTATGTGACATTCTGGAAAAGGCAGAATGAAAATGGTATAAAAAAAAAAATGGTATAAAAAAAAAAAATTCACTGGCTGCCAGGGGTTCAGGGAGAGCTTGGAAGGAGGACAAAATGGCAGAGCACAGAGGACTTTTAGGGCAGTGAAAATACTATGATTTATAATGGTGGATATACGTCATTACGTATTTGTCTAGACCCATAAAACGTACAACACCAAGAGTGAACCCTAATGTAAAGTATGGACTTTGGATGATAATGTGTCAGTCAATGTAGGTTCATCGATTGTAACAAACGCACCATTCTGGTAGAGGACATTGAAAGAGGGGGGAGTCATGCATAATACTGTGTCACAGTTGCTATGTACCTAAAACAGCTCTAAAAAATGAAGTCATTTTAGGGCTGCCTGGGTGGCATCCAACTCTTGACCTCAGCTCAGGTCATAATCTCAGGGTTCTGGGATGGAGCCCCACATGGGGTTCTATGCCCAGCAGGGCATCTACTTTTCCTTCTGCCCCTCCCCCCACTTGTGAGAGTGCACACGTGCTCTCTCTCTCACTCTCAAATAAAATCTTAAAAAAAGAAAAAAAAGGTGCATGGGAAAGTTTTTTGGGGGTGAAGAAACTCATACTGTAACTGTGGTGGTGGTTACACAACTGTGTGTATTTATAAAAGAACTGTACAACAGTAAAGTGAGTTTTACCGCATTTTATTTTTATTTTCCTGTAAACTATACCTTAATTTTTTTTTTTTTAGCTTTAAAAATGATTTAAGAGAGGGACGCCTGGGTGGCTCAGCCGGTGAAGCATCTGCCTTCAGCTCAGGTCATGATCCCGGAGTCCCGGTACTGAGCCCCACATCGGGCTCTCTGCTCAGTGGAGAGTCTGCTTCTTCCTCTCTCTCTCTGCCCCTCACCCCACTTGAGTCTGCTTCTCCCTCTGCTCCTTACCCCACTTGTGCTCGCTCTCAAAAAATAAATAAAATCTTTTAAAAAAATGATTCAAGAGACATATATGCAAATTCAGAGACTAAATCTCTGAAAGAACACAAAGGAATCAGAATACTGAATGTTATTATCCACACTGTCCTGAAATTAAAAGAAAAAAAATTCAAACTACACATGTACACATTTTTCTTAATATACTGTACCTGAGAATATCAAGGTAGAATAAAACCGCCAGTAAAATTAATGATTTAAAAAAAAAAATCCTTTGGGCATCTAGGCAAAAAGAACAACTAATTAATAGACGAAAGAAAATTAGACTGTCATCAAAGCCTATCACAAAATTGAAATATTTCAGGAAAGAATGTAAGCCACTGATTTTACATTCAGCCAAACTGACATTCAAATATAAAGGATACAAACTGTTATCAACATGCAAGAAATTCAGAGAATATTGCTCCCATGAGTCCTTCCTGAGGAAACATCTAGAGAATAAGATTCCAGAAAACCAAAATAATTAGAGATAAATGAACTAGTGGGAGGCACTGAATATACACTTACTTAGAAAACAAAGTCCAAATGGGGACTGTATGCAGGTTAAATGGGAAGCCTGACAGTATGTAATGACTACATACTCTCACAATATAGAGTACAACTATTTAATGGGAGTGGGGTGGGGAATGGGGAATGGGAATAATATTCTAAGCAGTTCTACCTGCTTTCAGTACTCATAGTAGTGGTAGTGTTTTTAGTACTGTTATTCTGAGACTGCAATGTAATATGGGATAAACCAAATAAGTAATTACAGGATATTCAAATTCCATCATCCCATGTCCCTGAGAACTAGGACACTCGGTATTAAAGGAGACACACATGTAATTATAGAAAAGTTAACTAAAAATCCCTGCTATTCTAAATCTGAATCAAAAGTATCAGTATACTTTTATATTTTACCTGTACATATACAATTGTATTTTATATATTTAAAAATATTTTATACTAAGCATGTATATATTATCACAAAAATATATATCTTTCCATCATAAATATGTATGACTCCCTTTCTCTCTCTCTCTCTATATATATATATGTGATGAAAAGATATAATATGTATAGTCCTATTTCCTAGCTCTGTCCAGTGGAAAGATCTAGAAACGATGACGAACCCAATAGCAACAAGCATTCCTAGCAACGGATATTTTGGTCTTAAAATACGATTTCCAACTAAAAAAAAACCCAAACAAACAAACAGATTTCTTGGAAAAAATTACATATTCCAGGTTTGAGGCAGGAAATACACAAGATGAGTCAAGAAAATCTTGCTGTACCAGACTGCAAGGAAACCACCAAAGACAATTGTATTAAAAACTCAGAAATCATTTAAGAAGCTCTCCCATTAGTCAACAACAGGACAATTTAAGCACCACAATAGAAGTAATAATTAGAATTCATGACGTACATCTGAAACCCAAATGTTCAGACACAGTAGTTAATGATGACACTTTAAAAAACCTAATTAGTCACCCTCAAAGGATGATGGTTTATATTGAAAACTAGTAAATAAAAGGAAATAAACAAATGTTCTTTTCTGCCTTTCCTATATAACCTGTACACTGGGTAATCAATCAGTAAATAAGGAAAAACATCTCTTTATGGATGTAGCTGACTTAATGAAAAACAATGACAGGATCAGAATATCACTATTTTGCACCCTGAAGGAATTAATGGCTCTAGGGACTGAACATCAGTAGAAAAGATGACCTTCAGACTTTACGTGCTGTCTGAAGACAAAGCACAGCACCACCCTGAGTCCTGCCGGGGGGTTAAATATGAGCCTGATCAAGCCTCTGCATCCAGATGCCCATTTGCAGGGGATGAAAAACATGCTGAAGTGCACGAGTCTCAGTAAGCAAAACAGAGACTGTGGGGACACAAGTCAAACCACCCAAGTTCAACACAGAGGGGGAACTTGTAAATTAAAACATACTAAATAAAAACGGGGTAGGGGACTAAACTATAATGCTTGGATATACATAATTTGGTATTAAAGCTCAATGGAAGGGCCTCTGGGGTAGATGAAAAAGTTCTAATTCTTGACCTGGATAGTGGTTTTACAAGGCTTTTGGCCTTATAACAATTCATTAATAGATTTGTCTGTGTGGTTTTACGTGTTTCATTTTACAATGGAAAAAAAAAAAAAAAGCTTTCTTTAAAAAGTAAATGATCAGTAGTCATTTGACTTATCTGGTTACCTCCAAATGGCAAAAGGAACTCACCACCCATTCACCACCCTGAAACAGAGGAGTGCATGAGGTAACTGTGGGTCTAGAATTCAATGACCTCAGATCCCTAGAACTTTGCATCATAGATCTTAAGGAACTGGTGCTAAAGCATATATATGAACTGTCTTTGCATGAACTGAAGTCAGTCTTGACAATTTCTACACATAGAAGCGTATGTATTAAAGACTGGCTAAGACAAATAAAGTGACCTTCCTGATAGTGGCTTTATTACTACATCCTGTTCCGCAGACTACTTCAATCAACAGTTGATCCTCCATGATACTTCCTTCCTACCTTGTATACAGATTTCTTCCCAAAGTTCATCTGCAAGGACTTCCCAACAAGAGGTAGAGGGAGGAAAGAGTAGAGGAGAATCCCCTTAACCTCAGAGATATCATCTCACTAAGTGAGTACTCTCTAAGCTTATCCTGACATTGTAAAAAAAAAAAAAAAAAAAAAAAGGAAACTTCCCTACAAGCAAAGGACATACAATTTAAAAACTGCTAATACAGGGTAAAAAAAGAGAAAAATACAATTAAATACCAATCCTGAAGAAATTAAAAGGGGAAAGCAGGAATGGGTGACTGCCTAAGCTTTGAAGGTAACTGGTAAATCAGACAGCGTATTTCCCTTTGGGCTACCCTGACCCAGAAAGTCAAATCTGACAAGAGAGGGGAAAAAAGAAAAATTTTACTCTACCACACCTACTCTATGAAACTGAACTCAACTTAATTATCACCTTAATTGAGAGGGAAACCAGGAGAAACTAATGTGGGTACCCAGGGAGAGTGTTTAGGTTTACTGAATAGGTTAACCAGAAATTTTGAGCTGACAAGGAAGAATATTACTATTATTACTTCCTTTTTTGCTTCCTGTAAATACTTTTCTACCTAGACTGGCAGCTATATTTTGTCTATTAGTTATTTATACTGGTATACTCTGTTTTTCTCACTCCCTAATATGCATAAGCTCCAGGATGACAGGGACTGTGTTTTTTTTCCCATCTATCTATCTTCCATATACCTAGTAAAGCACCTGGCAAAATGTTTTACACATAGCATATGCTCAGTATGTTTGCTGCATTAAATTAAAAAAAAAAAAAAAAGAAAGAAAATCCAGGACAGCCAGGAAAAAGAAGAGAAAACTTTTCATTATTTCAGAAGGCAAAAATCAAGACAGATTGGAATAAAAGTATGGGGAGGCCTATCAGGCCAACATTAACACAAAACGTCTTTAGCACTGGCTGCCTTGAGAGGTAACAATGTCCTATCACCACCTCTGAAGTATTAAAAAAAGAGGCTGCATGCCCACTGGCAGGGATTATGGGGATATCTCTGGAGGCTCATCTATTTCTCTATGTCTAGACCGCATTAAGGTAGAAGGGAACTTTGAGATCTGCTTTAAATTCTCTTAAGATTTTGTGTTTCTGAATAAGGCCATCCTTGTGGACTCAGACTGAAAAACAAATAAAGAAAATAAGGAGAAACAAATCTATCACATAACCTATACGAGGACAGGCATTTCCCACCCCACTGGAAATCTGGTATTTGATAATACAAAAGCTCAAGCCTACTTTACCAAAAAATTACGTATCAGAACAAACCTCTGTGACTAGGCATCTCACATGTGTTATTCTCATTTCATCCTTGTTATTACCCCCCAACACACTTTATAAAAGGGCACAGATACTTAGAGAATAAGCAATGAATGGGTTTTGAACTGTGACTGAAACCATGTTCCTTGCACTGAACCTTCCCACCCTAAGATAAATTAGCACTGGTAAAATACAGCATTGCCACTTTTGTGTATTGGCATTAGAAAACTTAATTTTCTACCATATCTTGATTTCCATACCATAAATGTATGCATGCAAGTCTTACCACTTATTTCAAGCTCTGCCCAATGTGATTTCTTTCCATTTGCTGCTTCCTCAGAGGACATAATTGTGTACATCCTCCTAGGGTCAGGGGGCTCGTATTTTTCTTTGGGCATGCCTGTTGAATTAAAAAAAACCAATCAGTATTCTGAAGAACCAAATAACTGAAAACAACAACATCTTTTTTAAAAGTAAACACCCGTATTATGATCTCTAAATACCATTTCCCAATAAAAAGAACTAGGTGCTTCTTGGAGAAATGGAGGATTTCAGGTCCAGGATCAGAAAAGTACAAAACAGGGATGGATGCTAACAGATGCTGTGGCTGGGGAAGACATAGCACACAGCCTAAAGAAGTCCCCGGCAGCCACAGGTGAGACAACATGAACATCAAAAGAATGACTCTGAGTCATTATAAACTGCATGAATTCAAAACTTTAATAAAAAAAAAGGGGACGCCTGGGTGGCTCAGTCATTAAGCATATGCCTTCGGCTCAGGGCGTGATTCCAGGGTTCTGGGATCGAGCCCCGCCTTGGGCTCTCTGCTCATCAGGGAGTCTGCTTCTTCCTCTCCTACTCCCCTGCTTGTGTTCCCTCTCTCACTGGCCGTCTCTCTGTCAAATAAAAAAATCTTTAAAAAAAAAAAAAAAAGTGGGAAAAGGGAAAGAACCAAGCATTTATCCTGCATTTCTGGCCAAAACTAGATAAGGGAATGTTCTTAACAGAATTCCAACTAATAAATGCAGAAAGAGTTACATAATTACAAAATCACTACTTCACAACCCCTAATGAAAAAAAATGAATCTAGGCAATGACCGCCAATGATTAATAAAAGCATTAGGTGAAAAAAAAAATTCAATGGATAAATTATAAATGGATATCTAGGCTATGAAACCCAATGGCCAATCTCATCATTAGGACAACTAGATCTATGTGCCAACACTATTATGCCCTTGTCCCCTCATCAAACATATTAAAAACAAAAAATTGAATGTGAATCATTTCAAGCCCTTCTACTTCCGCTACCAATTGAACAAAATAAAGGAGACAGAGGACTATGTTAAAAACAACACAAGATACAACAACGTGCACATACTGAACACTACTGAACTGTAAACTTAAAAATGGTCAAGTCATAAATTTTGTTATATTTTAACCACAATTAAAAATTTTTTAAAAAATCTTAACTCCACAAAAATACAGCTGGCCAGATGCAGAATATGGAAAGTTCTATATGAGAAAGACCCAATTTCTTCAACAAATAAATGACATAAAAATAAGACAAGAGGAAACTGACACGGCTTAAACAATTTACAAGGCACAGCAATCAAATGCATTATATACACCTGTTTGGGTACATCTGGAAAAACCAAGTGTAAAAACCATTTCTGAGAATCAGACAATTTGAAGTACTATATAAATATGTTGACATTGGAGGACTACTGTTCATTTCAGCTGTGGTTACTTCCTTAATCCTTATGTTATCAATACATTCCGAAATATTTAGGTGAAATGAAGTCTCGCACCCTTTGCATATTCCCCCAAACTCCTTGACTGAGTCTCACTTCACCTTATTCACTTGGATGAGCCCAAACCCACTTTAGCCAACTCTCTCTCCACCTTCTCTGGATACCTACTCAGCTAAATACAGCTGGAGAAAAACCTACCATCATGTGGACTTAAAGTGAGCCAGTCAGCAATCATTTACCTCAAATGGACTATTTATGCTGCCAGGAAATTATACTGTAAATTCTCCTAGTCCCTCCTACGTGGCTTCCCTCTTCAAACCTCCAACACTGACTCCTTCATCTTCCCTTTCTTACTTCTATTTTCTCATTGAAGCAGAAAACACAAGAGCCCTTTCTATGAACTCCCACCTCCACCCATCCACACTCTCCTTCAGTAGGACAAATTGCCTGCCCTCTGAACACTCAATCCCACCCCATCATCTTGCCTATTCAAGGACATTACCTGGTGAGTCTCTCCTACACCACTCTTTCCCTCTATACTAGATCTTTACCTTCAGTACGGATACATATAGATGGTATTATTTCCTCTATTTAAAAGTCCTGACCCCATCTCCCCCTCCAGTTACACTTTTTTCTCATTCTCTTCACACAAAAATTATCCCCAGGAGTTGTATATGCTCTCTGTCTCCTAGTCCTCTTTTCCCAGTTAGAGTCATTCAAATCAGTATGTGCTTTTAATGTTCCACCAAAACCTGCCAAGAAGAAAACCAGTGACCTCACATTGTTCTATCCAACGGTCGTTTCTTAGACCTCCTTCTGCTTGTCCTATTGGTCGGCATTTGATGGAGATGATCACTCCCTTGTAGACACTTAGTCACTGGCTTCCAGGGTATCTTTTATCTTGGTTTTCGTTATCTCACTAAATTTAGTCTTTTGCTAGTTCTTCCTGCAGAATCAGAATTAACTCCATTTTACCAACAGAAACCTGAAGCCCAAAAAGGTTTAAGCAATTTAACCAGCATTATAAGGTTGAGAAGTAGCAGAGTTAGGCTTTGTGTCTGGTTAAAAGTTAAAGCCACTTTCTAAGTGAAGTAAGCCAATCACAAAAAGACAAATATTGTATGATTTCATTTACATGAGGTACTAAAGTAGTCAAACTCAGAAAGACAGAACATAGAACGGTAGTTGCAGTGGCTGGGAAGGGAAGTTACTGCACGTGTGTAGAGTTTCAGTTTACAAAAGAAAAATGACGGAGATGGATGATGGTAATGGTTGTACAACATTATGAATGTATATAATACTACTAAATGCTACACTTAAAAATGTTTTAAGACGGTAAATTTTATGTGTATTTGCCACAATAAAAAAAAAGACTGGAAAAAAGTCAAAGCAACTTTCATTATGCTATGCTGCCTCCCTAGTGATGGAAAGCAGAGCTATTTTTGAAATAGAAATGGGCTTTGACTGGGTAGTCAAAACACAGAAGGAGTTAAATAATCCTTAAAACGCTGCTTGAAAAAATATAAATGGTGAGACTCATCATCTGCACAAGAAACAGCATTTCTATTTTTTGTTTTGTTAAATATTATTGATAAAACAAACTGTTCTCTTACATGTTAACTTCTTGAGAACAAAATACAATGACTAAAGTTTTTAGACCAATGATACAAAATACCTAACACAGAGAGCTACAGAGTCAGAAAATGTTCCTATTCTAGAGGACTACCTGGCAAAGCAAGTGCCCTTTTTGAATGATACGAATATTCCAGTAACAACCTAGAAAATATAAAATGTTGAGTCAGGCTACCAGAGCTTGATGAGAACAGCCTATCACCCAAATGCCATTATTCTAACTAGATTCTAGTTAAAAAAAAAAAAAAAATCTGATCTTCATTGATTTTTCCCAATAAAATTTAAAAATGGTAAGAAACTGGCTCTGTCCAGCTGAGGTTAGTATTTTTTTTTAAAAGATTTTATTTATTTATTTGACAGAGAGACAGCCAGCGAGAGAGGGAACACAAGCAGGGGAAGTGGGAGAGGAAGAAGCAGGCTCACAGTGGAAGAGCCTGATGCGGGGCTCGATCCCATAACACCAGGATCATGCCCTGAGCCGAAGGCAGATGCTTAATGACTGAGCCACCCAGGCGCCCCTGAGGTTAGTATTTTGGTCCTAGTATTAATCATTTGACTTCTCAGTGGGAGTTGAGAAGTCTGATTTATCAACCTCATGTAAGCTTAGTTTGAATCAAGGTCCAGAGTTTGATCACACTTCAGAGAATGGATAAAAGTGTTACCAAGCTAAGAAATCTGAAAACCACAGGCGCCTGGGTGGCTCAGTTGGTTAAGCGTCTGCCTTCAGCTCAGATCATGATCCCAGGGTCCTGGGATGGAGCCCCATGTGGGGCTCCCTGCTCAGCGGAGAGTCTGCTTCTCTCTCTCTCTCTCCCTCATAAATTTTTTAAAAAGAAAAAAGAAAGAACAGAAGGAAAGAGAAATCTGAAAACCAGGCCCTGGACCTGAGGTCATACCATCAGAGTCATAATTTTGCCTAGGTAGCCAACCACTCCTCTTCCTGGTTTTTCATAATGTACGACAGACGGTCTTAAAATTTAAGAGACAGCTCATTAAACTCAAAAGCAGCAAGGATATCATCTTTATTTCCAAATCCCTGAGAGTGACGATTTGGAAGTAGGGGGAAAAAGAGTATGACAGAATAAAAGAAATGGTGGCACACAAGTTGTCCAATCACTATAGTGTACACCTGAAACTAATATCACACTGTGTGTCAACTACAGTCAAGTTAAAAAAAAAAGAAAGTAGCAAATTCCAGAAGCAGCAAGAGGAGTACATCCGCGCACTGAGCAACGCCCTTCCCCCATTTTTTTGGGAGTCTGGCAAAACATAGCACTGGCAGAGAAAAGGATATAAGAATGCATACAATTTAGGATGTTTCCCAAGACTTTGAAATCAACAAGGAGATCTCTCCTCTAAATAATCTGCACTAACATACCGTGTTTTTATCTAAGAAGACTGAAAGGTTTCCAAAACAGACTTTAAAACTGCCAAGGATTACAAAAGACTTAAAAACAGCTGCGCCAGAGTCAGTAGGTATGTAGCACCTGACTGGTCAATCCCCTATTCCTCCAATCCAGGGCCAGGCGTCACTACTGATACTGGCAGCATGAAGTCCGTCCCCACTCTAGATCTCAGAGAAACAGTTTTTCATTATCTTAGAAGAATTATTTACCTTAAAGAAACACAGGACATTATTTACCAACACCGAAAAATATGCTTTCATAATTAAATATTTTAAGAAATGGCTTAAAAACACAGAACTATAACCATCGTGGGAAAGTTAGTGTTGCAAAGCAGAGTTACAAACCATAACATAACTAGTAAGAGTATCCTGGAGCATTTAAACTAAGAGTAACCTAACTGCATACCATAAACTTAGAAAAACTGCCATCTAGATAGGTTAAAAAATTTAGGAATCCACATATTCTCTACACTACAATTCCAGAAATGCCATGCACACGTGTGTGCGTTTGTGTGTGTTGGACAGGTGCAGTGAGGGGGCTGGGACAGGAATCATAGGGAGGGAGGGTTTTTATAAAAACCCACAGGGAGGGATTTATCAGAATCTAAGAGAGAAAAGGAGACAAGAACAACTACAGAAACAGACTAGAATGAATATATTCACAAAGGTCCTTGCAAAAACTTATACCCCATCCCACAGCCCCAAATAGATTCATAGTTTCGTAATTACAGCCTTTATATTAAATCTATTTTAACCATCCTCTGGCTAAGAGTGGAAAGAAAACAGCTGCTGGAGACAGGGACTTAAGGAAAGGGATAGGAGCCTCTGGTCTATTTTCTGCCGGGAATCAAACTTAACGCTCAGTCAAAATCAGGGACAATCAAATATCTGAATGCTCCCCCAGGGAAAAAATGTGTAATTACAAAAACCACCAATTGGGGCCTGAAATCCACTAATCGTAACAACCCATAGACAAACGGTGTGCCGACAGCCTGCCTCTCCCTCATCTACACCTAACCTTCAAAATCAATCTGAGGGGAAACCAACAAGTGCCTAAGAACCCACCTGTGCCACACCTGAATAAAAAGCAAGTCAACATAGAGTGGTCAAATACAAGTTAAGTGTAACACACACAGCACAATGACTATACAAAATCACTACTACAAAAGAAAGGAAAGGAAAGGGAAGGGAAGCAACAGAAATAGAAAAATATTCCACAAAAAAAATTGTTTCTTGTGCTTAAAGAAGTTAAAGAGAACACAACACTGATAAACAACTATAAATAAATAAGTCAACTGTGGGACAACACACAAACTGAGATAAAAAGGTAAGAATGCAGATCTAGTGGGGGAACAAGTATTTGAATATTAGAATCTCTAAAACAAGATTGAGGCAAAAAAGGAAAGTCACAGAATACATAAACATAATTCCTACTAAAACAAGGCAAACATTGGCAAAAATTAAGCATACGTTTTTATGGAAAAACAAAAGAGATGATAACGTAACATCTAAGAGAGTAATTCCCTATGCTGTAACTCAGTAAACCACCCCTTTGGTATTTACCAAAGGAAAATAAAAATGTATTTCCATAAAAATACATTTATGTAAATGTGCATAATAATTTTAATCAGAGTTGCCAAAAACTGAAAACTGAAATGCCCATCAACAATGAAAGGATAATCAAACTGTGATATATTCACACAAATACTATGCAGCAATTAAAAACAAAGAATGAACTACTGATACATACACATATATAGATGAATCTCAAACATTACACTGAATGAAAAAGACCCAAAAGATACCATTTACATGAATTTGCAGTGATAACAGTGGCTGCCCTTATGGGAATCGATGAAAGCATTCAATGGGTGATTTATATTGGTACATATAGTTATCAAAACCCAAACTGTACATTTAAACTCTATACATTTCACTTTATATAAATTCTACCTTAACTAAAAAACATTCTGTACTCAAACACCTGGTCAAGTGTGAAGACAAACAAAAGGACATTTGCAGACAAGCAATTACTAACAAAACATACAACCATGTACTTTTCTGAACTACTGTTTTCAACATTGTTTATGACAAAGTACAAACAACTTAAGTGACCATTAATAAGAATGTACGGTTAAACGAGTTACTGTGCAGCCATACTATGGAAAATCATGCAGCTGTGAAAAGAATGATGTTAACTATTGGTATTATACTGGATTATTCACTTCATAGTTTAGGATTAAGCAAATAAGTACTTAGGTTAAAGTTGTTAGGAACCAAGATTTGCAGGGTAAAAAAACATTTATAAATCAAAGAAATTGGGAGAAAACAACACCAAAGTTGACCTGAGAATATAAAAATAAACTCATGATTTTATTTTTTAAGACTTTATTTAGTTACTTACTTATGTGAGAGAGAGCCTGCGGGGGGGGGGGGGGGGCGGAGGGAGAGGGCCAAGCACACTCTGACCTCAGAGGGGGGCTTGATCTCAGAACCAGCAGATCCTGACCTGAGCTGAAATCAAGAGTCGGACGCTTACTGACTGAGCCACCCAGGCGCCCCTACACTCATGATTTTAAACTTGTTTTTAACTACACACTGAAATGTTCTAGAAACAATATTATCTCTGGAATAACAGCACCCCTAATCCTCAGTTTTGAGAAAGCAAAGTTCTTTGTAAAATGGCCAACTACAAGTCTGGGGCAAGAAATGTATAAAATGTGTAAAGCCTGAGATATCCTTTGGTGCCAAAAACCTAAGTCAACATGACACAGAAGCCTACTAAAAGGGGTCCTCGCTGGCCAAAGCTGTGACGATTGGAGCAAAAAGAATCATAATTATAATGGGATGAAACACGTTCAATCAAAAATTTGTGGATAACACGATCATTATCAGTGCTGCAGAAAACAGAGCTGGCGGTGCTGTAAAGGGGGGATTAGTAGCAGGAGGAAACTACTGCAGTAACCAAGGCATGAAGAAAGCAAGAGGTGAGAGGTGAGGAAAGGGAAAGCCATTGGTGCACGTCAGCCACCATCTGAGGCAGCTTTTAAACTAAGAAAACCGGTAAGTTCTAAAGAGAAAGATTCAAGTGTTTATCTTTTCAGCAGGTCCTGCATTTCAGAGTTGACCAAACAAAGAGCCCCAGCCGAATAGTCCTATTTTACAAAAGAACGACAGCTAATAAATGAGAAATGAAACAAATTTTTTTTAAAAAACTTCATTTTATAATGCCTTCTTTAGGCAAGGATTATAAATTGTGTTAAAACCATTAGACGAATCACTGGCACTGGTATAATGCTAAGGTAACTCCATCACCCGAACTGTTTTCTGATCATAAGGGAGAAAACGTTCAAGGGAGGAATAAAAGGTTACCTTCTTCATCAATCTTCGCAACACTAATGGGGGGAGAACCAGCCACTGACTTTGTCTCTCAAATGACGGAACATGAAGCACACATCAAATGTTTACCTTGACTAAGAAATAGAGGAATTGGCCAGATGACGCCAAAGAAAAAATCAGACAAAATGAGAATGCAGGACTTTCCTGCAGGAGAACTGGTATGCTGCCTTCAACAAGCTGGTGTCAAGACTATTTTATATTTGAAAAGAATTGAGGGATATAATCAGATGCAATAAATGGTCCCTACATAGGATCCACAAATCAGCAATGAAAGACATTTTGTGGACAGCTGGAGAAACACTTAATGCCTAGTTAATATTTAAAATATTAATGAATAATTATGAGATCATGTTATTTTGGCCATATAAAAAATTGTTGTTAAAGGCACTCTGAAGTTAAATAATTTATTTTAATTATATTGGCCAGATCTTTTTCAAGGAAACGGGAGTTACAGCCATTCTCAACCGACTAAATAAAATGCTAAATTAAACATCTCTCTTTTCCTTTTTACATTTTCTTCTCCATTCTTTGTGTTTTACTTCTTTCTCAAACATGAAGGAGGAAAAAGGGAGAGGGACAGAGGAAAGGAAGGGAGGGAACCAGGAAGAAATAAACTCCTGTGCAGAAAGAACCTTTTATTTGATCAGACTCCTCTTAGAGCTATGAGTTAAAGTATACAGTTGACCCCTGAACAACACAGTTAAAAATCCACATGTAACTTCTGACTTCCCAAAAACAACTAGTAGCCTACGGTAGACCTCAAGCCTTACTGAGAACATAAACATGTGATTAACACATATTCTGTATATTGTATGCAGTATATATGGCATTCTTACAATAAAGCAAGCTAGAGAAAAGAAAATGTTAAGAATATCATTAGGAAGAGAAAATACAGTTATAGACGTGTACTGTAAAAAATCCACACATAAATGGACCCATGCAGTTCAAACCCATATTGTTCAAGAGTCAGTTATATTTGAAAAAGATAGTGACACGAACTTCAGTGCCAATTTACTTCTTCCAATCTAAATTTTCACTAAATCCAACTAATTTTTACCTCCTCTGGATTTCTAAATCTGTTTTCCCATTTTCACTGCTACTGAGGTTAATTTAGACCCTCCTCATTTCTCAGCTTCAAGTATTAACAAACTCCTCTACATCCACCTTCCAGATAGATGGCTGCCCATATCACTCTCCTGCTTAAAAACCCAAGATGGCCAATCTGCCTAGCCACCTGAAGTCCAAACTTTCAAGTCTTTACAACCTAGACCTAGCGAACTATTTTCTCACTCTTCTTCATCCACTTACACACATGCCACCCTATAAAGTCCTAAACTGATTAAAGCAAACCTACCTCTAAGGCGTAGTCTTCCAGTATGGCTAATCCCTTCACCAGACAAGCTTCACCCTCAACTCCTACTCGAACTTCAAGCAAACTCAAGCCACATGGCGAAGCCTTTGTAAAGTCCTTCCCAACAAAAGCACACATTCTCTCTTCTCTCTGCACACCAAACATTTACTCCAGCATCTATCACCCACAGTCTGCATCTCCCAGCATCTTGTGTAAGCTCTAGCACATTACACTAATGAACTGGACTAAACATTCTTTCTTTCATGACCCAGAATCAGTTTTTCCTAAAAGAGAAATCCAAAAGCAATTCAGTACATCTGAACTATGCTTCCTTAGGCAGTTTTCTTTACGGAACCGTTCATTCAACAAATACTTATCACTTTCTATGTGCCAAGTACTCTGCCAGGTGCTAGGAATAAAGAATAAGAAATACATGATCATGGAGCTTAATCTACTGGGGGAGCAAACGAAAGTTTCACAACCATGTAATCACACCACAACCCTGATTTTTACAAACATCACTCTAATTTAGGACTTTACTCACCTTTTTTCAACTAATATAATGGACTATTATAATTGGTATTTATGCTTTTAAGATTACAACTAACCTACCTACGTATCACTCTCAAATTATTCTTCCTAAAATCGAGTTCTCATTACACTGCACAATTCAGGAGAAAGAACCATTCTTTGTAAAGAACTGGAAAGTCACCTAGAATGATTTCTGGTCCTATAGCAGCTTTAAAACTATGATTCTATGGCATCCTCTCTCCCATCACTGCCCCCACCTCCCCTTTCTACTGCTTAGAAAGCATTCAAACTTGTCAGTTTAGAATTCAAAATATTCTACCTTTCCATACTTTACTCCAATACTTTTGTTTCTTTTGATACAACTGGCAGACACACCTGCCATCCTTCAAATATGCTCCAGTATCTTCTTTCTATTCCCCATTATTACAAAAACACCAAGCCATTACACAAATGCCACTTAAAAAAAAAAAAAAAACCTCTCTTTGAATACATCCCAAATAATAATTTATTCATAGGTACATTAAAAAATTGTGCATAACAATAAATACTAATTTAACCTGGATCTTGTTCCAAGAAACGTAAGACATTTAAAATGTCATATAAAGATAATAATTTGATACTTTGAAAAATGAAAATACTCTGAAATTTTAAGCTGATAATAATTATGGCTGAGATAGCAGGCCTAAATTACTGTAAACTACCTACCTTCTGTTTTTTCCGGCGTATTAGTTGAATTCTACACATGAAAAACATGAGACTCTCTGTAAATAAAACCAGCTAGACCCCTTGGACAACATTCTCAAGTCTTCGTTAGAGCCTCAAGTCAGTTAAGGCACTGCTACATCTCACTTTAAACCCCAATCATCCTGACTCTCAATGTGATCACAATTTGTTTTCTTCTATCCAGGTTTCCACCACGACTGATGGGCCAATTAAAAGTTTACACAGACAATAAACTTCATTCAGAAGCTGTCCTTAGTGGCAAAACTTTCACCAGGTCTATCACTAGCTCCCTGTGGCAGGCAAAGCAAGCATAAAAAAACCTCTGCAAAGATGACTATCCTTATCTAAAAAGCAAACTTAAATCCTAACCGTGGACCTGTACAGTTCAAGGGCTACTCTCATAAACGGCCAATGATGCTACCGCAGGTATCTCACAACTCGTGTAATCTCTCAAAACAGGTATTTGAATTGCACAGGAGACAGAATCAAAAGCTAGTGAAAAAAACAAGGTACCAAAAGGATCTTACTAAAAAGTGAAACTGTCATCTTGGTCTTCTAACCTGCCCTTCCCCTATGATCCCCACCCGTTTTCCAAGCCAGAAATAAGAGTACTATGCTTAACTCTTTCCCACCCAACCCCAGCCTTCACATCCAGTCCCTAGATACAAGCCCATTTTAACCTCCTAAATCTTCCTCTGGCCCACTCTGCCTCCATTTCCTGGGATCTTCCCTGAGATATGATCTAATTCAACAGCCTCAGACCCATGTTCTTCTGCCGTCCCCCAACTCAAATGCAGCCTAGACACAATCCAGAGTTATCTCCTAAAAATACAAGCACTTACCTTGGGGTCCTAAAAGCACATTTCCTTCATCTCTGTACCCGTGGACTGACACTGCACCTGACACAAAGGAGGCTCAAAGACCTCCTTTTTAGCGTTGAACTAAACAGAGGAGACCTAGGCTCATTTACAAAACAAAGTTTCTGACCTGACTCCTGTGTGCCTCTCCAGTCTTATCCAACTCCCACTTACCTCTCACAACCCTCCACGCCTTAGCATATGTTATTGCTTCTGCCTGAAATGCCATTCTCCCTCCCCTCTAGATACCTTAGGGACTCTAGTCATCTTCCAATGCCAAATCAGATATCCAACTTCAAAAAAGTCGTTCTTCCCTATCCCTCCCAAACACAGGAGCTGATTATCATTCCCTGCTTTGAGATATTCTGAACCTTGAAGATATTTCTATAATAGTATCTTTAACTCCACCTCAATTTTTTTAACGTCTCACTCACCTACTCTAATATAGCTCCTTGCCTTTGTATTTTAAATACTTTTTTATCTCTTCAGAGCCTGACAAATCGCTAAGTAATTGGTGAATAACTGTAAGAATTCGAAGAGAGAAGCTGCGATAGTTTAAAAAGTAAAAGAGCAAACATTTTGTAAGAGGCAAGTGTACCATCAGCAGTGCCCATTTCACCAGCAACAAGAAAAACTAATATCTAGGTTTCTAATCTTGAAGGCAAAATCTAGAAAAACCAGACAGAAAGGACCAAAAACTGAGAGTACTGGTTCTAAGATAGCCTAGGATAAGAATCAAGGGGACAGACTTAAAGGAATTTAAATTGTATAAACATAACCTCAGTGACATGTTCTAGCATAATAAAGGCAAACCTTGCACAGATGGGGGTAACGGCAAAACTGCTGCGTGCCAATCTGCCACAAGGCACTAGGCAGTAACAACCAACATTATTTGAGCACACACCACGTGACAGGCCTATCTGGCCCTTTCACATATATTACCTCATTTAACCCTCAGGACTCCTGTAAGTAAATATATTATTCTCCTTACAAACACAGGGAAGGTCCTGAGAATGAGTAACCGGCCTGAGGTCACAGAGATACTAGTGGCACAACTGATTTTCACCCAAGTTTGATCACAAGCTTGTGCTCTCAACCACTACGCAGTCATATACCTGTATTACCCTCAATTTAATTCTCAAAGCAACCCATGAGGTAGCTGCTATCCTCATTTTATTTTAGATGAAGACACAGGGTTTCAATAATTTGCCCAAGGTCACACACACTCCGAAAGTAGTCGAGCTGGGGTTTGAACCTCAGACAATCCAGCCATAAAGCTCCTCACACAACTCTAGAAGACTGTCACTGACAAAGCCAAGATCTCATGTTCCTTCTCCAAATATTGTGTTGCTGAGACCATGAGCCCTCTAGTTTCCTTCTCAGATGTATCATCTTCCCGAGCTACTCCACACCTGCCTGCTCTACTCCCAAACTCTGCCAAAGACTCTAAGAGAGCAGATCTCAAATACTATCACCTCAGGACACTTACACACACTTAAAAATTCACAAGTACCTCAAAGAGCTTTCATTTCTGGGGACTATACCTGTCAACATTTGCCATTCTAGAAATTAGAAGAAAATTTAAAATATGTATTAACTCATTAAATATAAAACCTACCACTTTTTTTAAAGATTTTATTTATTTGTCAGAGAAAGAGAAAGAGAGAGTGCACAAGCAGGGGGAGCAGCAGGCAGAGGGAGAAGCAGGCTCCCCGCTGAGCAGGGAGCCTGATGTGGGGCTCGATCCCAGAACCCTGGGATCATGACCTGAGCTAAAGGTAGATGCTTAACCAACTGAGCCACCCAGACATTCCAAACCTACCATATATTCATAAACATCTTCATGAAAAGTAACTACTTTCAAAAACAAAGTCAAATGTCATGAGGACACTGTCTTACATTCCTGTAAATCTCTTTAATGTATGACATACTAAAAGACAGCTGGATTCCCATATATGCTCTGAAGTCAGTCTGATCAGATATCACACATCATTTTTTTAGCTTCTGGAAAACTCCACTGTACACTCGTAAGAGAGTAAGAATGAAAAAGACAAATAACATCTTAGTAATATCTCTAAGAACTTAAGGTTTCTATAGCCAAATCCTCCTCCCTGCAAAACCTCATACACAATTTCCTTAAATCCTTTATCAAGTAGTACAAAAATAAGTTTCAGTACAAATTGGTTCAACTAAAATTTCTAATCAATAAGACCTCTTTGAAAACAGATCTTGAAATTATGGTAAAATATTCCTCCAAAACATAGAGCTGAACAGCAGGATATAGTAGTCAGTACTAAGCTCGAAAAGGAAAAGATTGGCATACCCATCTGCATCCTCAGTGCCCGGCCTGTGACTACACTGCTGTTAAAACGCAAGTCTAACCATGTGTATGTGCCCAATAACACACAAGTGAATACAAAATACCGTCCGAGAAGCACAGAGAGAAGTTTCCTATGCAACAACCCATAGAAAACCACCAATTTGAAAGGCCAAAAATGGTTCGAATACTAGCAATTTCATCCAACCCAATAAATTAACTCAAAATACAACTATAAAGATATCCCAAGTACAGGTCATCCACAAATTTTAACTCAAAATGAATACGAATATTTGTCAAGTTAGATTTTTATTCTCTGTATTTGAAGTCAAACATAAAGTACAGAATGAACAACATCCTAAGACAAACACAATCTGCCATCTAATCAGCAAAAGCTGAGCGCCCACTAACAAGCAGGGTGCTAAGTCAAAGCCATGATTTGTGGGGTAAAACCTCACCAAGATCAAAAAAGTAAGGCAAGCGAGGCCATCAATCCTAAATGTGCTCCTTAACATGAGATCAGCTACAACCACCTGGTTCACGGCTTCAGCACCAAGCGACAGATGCCAACAGAAATCTTTCATTTCTTTCTTTTGTCAGACTTTCCATAATCTATTTGTTTCTTCCTCTCTTACGATGACTCATAATAGTCTAACTACCACTATTTAGAGGATTTTGGTCCCGTGAGGCACTTGACATTTATTCCAGCTGCTAATTCATATATACAATCACTTGGGAGGTTTTAATGTACTAGCCATCAGTTTTAACCCACTAGACCTTTTTTTCCCCTAAAAGAAAATTATTCATGAAATGCTGACCTTACAAAATCAGCAAGAAGCCTTTAAGAACACTAGAATATTGCTCTAAAGCTACAGAGTGATGTTTCAGAAGATTTGGAAAGAAATCTAAAGCAACTCTGTTCAAATGGGAGTTCTCTATCCACTGCTTTTTGACCGCATTATGTGACCACCTTTTCCTAAAACAGTGACATGTTTAAAACTGGGTTTTTGACCAACATGAATAGTATTCTCATGGGGACTTTCATGAGGTTTTTGTGCCATAACCTAAAACAGAATCACAAATATTAAGAATCGGACAGGTAGCTCTCGTCTATCAACATGATTAGCCACTAAAGTAAATGGTTTTAAGTCTGGAGTGAGCAGAAACTAGGTCTCTCCGTATTATCAAATCTGTATCAAAGGTCCATTCCAAGCCACATCACCATGCGTGTATGTAGGATGGAAGTGGGGGGGGAGTACAGTGAAATTAAGAATACAAACTAGAGTCAAACAGACCTATGTCTAGAGGATGTTTACATTCATCTTTAAGGCTAAAGCTTCCTCATTTATAAAATGATATCTACCTCACAATTTTGGTATGAGGATTAACACACGTAACGCACAACGCCTATCACATCATTAGCATTCAACAAAGCTATTTTTTTTCTGTGACTACAAATCCCTGAGTTTCTCTAGTTTCCCTAAAATTAGAAAACAAGTGATAATTCTTTAGCTGTCCCCAATATAGTACAGTTTTCACGTTCAACAATCTTAGATGGAAATATATGAAGAGCTATTGTTCCACAAAACATGGCAGTTGGCTTCATCAGACCCTGCTTTATGATGCTGCGGTGTCTGCATACAACTATACACAATCTTCTGAAAGAAAAAACTGCCCCCCAAAAAGCTGAGTGCACATAATATTTTTGACTTACCGTGAATAAATCTTCATTTGTTTGGTCTTCAATTAGCAGGGACTCCTCTAATACCCTTTTTCATCTATCCCACCACACCTCCCCCACTCAAAATCTGCCTACTTAAAAAAAAAAATCTATCTACAACAGGTAGACATATCCAAAGAATCAACTTTAATACTCTTTTTGGATACAAAGATCACCACCTATTTTCTGTTTTGTTAGATTGCCACATGCTTACTTTGTAAAGTATACATTTGTAGCAAATAACTTTGAAAGAAAAATTACTATGCCTAATGATTCCTTCTTTGCTACTATTCTACACTTAGGGGCACCTGGGTGGCTCAGTTGGTTAAGGGACCAACTCCTGATTTCGGCTCAGGTCATGATCTCTAGACTGTGGGATATGGGCAAGCTCCATGTTCAGCGGGGGTCTGCTTGGGATTCTCTCCCCCTCTGCCCCTCCCCTGCTCTCTCACGTGCACACACTCTCTCTCTCTCTCTCTCAAAAAAATAATAATAAAAATAAAAGTGCATCAAACATTTAACTCAACTTTGGACTCTTGAGAACAGGACAAATACAAACCTAGCAAGGTGTATGAAAATTACATTTTAGTCTTCCAGTAATTTAGGACTGAAAGTTCTAGTATGATTTTACATCAGCTCCATGTCCAATGAGGAAGATTTTCCTGTTTTTGAAATCCCATAAAATTCCACAAAGAAAATAACTTTATGTAACCAAATAAAAAGTCAATCATTCAAGCCAATATATCAGGGGAGAGTCTGATATATAAATATATATATTAGAAATGTATTTCCTGTTTTGGACTTAAAGAAAACATAAGGCTGGTAACCAACATAGGTGTCAACCTTCCCTCAACCCTGTCTCTTCTTTAAACTATTACCCTCTTTCCACTTTAAACTTTTCAAACAGCAATCTATAACCTTTTTCCTAACCTCGCATTTGCTTAAAACCTAATCTACAGTCTGACTTCTACCTCCCCAGTCCCAGAAAAATTTGCTCTGCTTATATTCACATAATCACCAAATCCTATTAAACCATTCTCAGGGCTCATCCTACCCTAAATCTGGCTGTCACTTGTCGCCACTGAAAAGTCCCTCTTGCTCAGCACTCTTGGCATCTGTAATTTTGCTCGCTCCTATTCTCCTACCTCATTACCCATTTTATTGCAGTCCTGTCCAAAATGTAATGTTGGCTGCTCCTAAGGATTCCCTTGGTCCTCTCCTCTTCCTGTCCTATATTAAGCTGAGCTCCATGAGTAAGTTTCACACTTAAGTGTATGCATACTTTCATTCTCCTCAGCAGGGGCCATAATTCTCAACTTATTCTCAAATAGGGACCATACCTCCCCCAAAAAGGTGAAAAGCATTTGTTCATACACTCTTCCCAACTGATCTTCTAACTTCCAATACTAACTATATATGGACCAAATCTATAAAATCCCCAACCGCTCTCTGGTCCAGATACCTATTAGATATATCCACCTAAATATCCAACAGGCCCTGTGAAACTTAGAATCAAAAGCAAGCTATTCCACTTTCCTTGCCCAAATCTGCTCTTCTTCCTCTACTTCCCAAGTTAAATCATACCAAGTTACTCAGGAGAAAAAACTTCTGAATGGTACCCTATTTTTATAACTCATTGCTTATCTGTCCTTAATTCTGATATCTTTCAAATTTTATCCTATTCTTTTCCAGCTCCTATTATGTCCTTGACCTCTCACAAGGACTTAAAAGAATTCTCTGGCCCCAGTTTCTTGACCCCTTTCATCCAACCTCCACATTTTACTATGTCTCTCCCAAAAAAGTGTGTTACAATATCCCCACCCCTATCCACTTAACCTCTCAATGGATCCCCATTAAAGTCCCAATACTTCAAGAAAAAGCCTAAGACTATTCACAAACTGTTTCTGGCCACTCCTCCTGTCCCTCACATTCTTGCATCCTATGTTTCACAGCCCAAGTTATATGTAAGCTGACTTTGCACATGCTTCTCCTCCATCAAAAGTCCTACTCGGCCTGAAAAGTGCCTATTCACCCTTCAAAACTCAGTTCAAAGACCTCTGAGATGAGTCCATCAAGTTTCCCAAGCAGAATTAGCTGTTCCTTCCTTAGTATGACCCAAATGCTTTGTATATTCCTCATTACTGTATAACATGATGAGTGCTTTATTGGTTCATTCGTCTTTATATCCCACTATAAATCTACTTGGGACAAAAGACCATAAGCCCCACAAGGATAGCAAGCCTATACATGGCGCCTGACATATGGGTGTCTGAGTATTTTTGGAACCGAGTTTTAGCACTATTTTAAAATGCTGTATTCAAGTATAATTAGTTCTGCTATATTGCTTGTTCTGAAATATGAATTTGTTCCAACGTGATTGATATATCAGGGAATGTGAGCACAATGCAAAATTCTAATTTGCATACATTTCTCATTTGCATCTACCACACTAGATGAAGGTAGAAAACTGCACCCAGCTGAACAGAGAGCTGTGCAGAAATACACAAAACACACACACCTCAAACACTACCCGCCCCCTCAGTTCTCCATGTGATATGAGCCACACCCACCCACCCACATCTGGTGTTACTATAACATTCCATCTGATTTCAGGTAACCTGATTTCTACCATTTCACAGGAACTCACAAGCAGCAAACCTTTCCATGCCCATTTCCACAAGCAAACCACGTTTTTCTCAATGTAAAGTGCCACATTTATTATAGTATTTATATATTCCTTAGCCATTTCACATATGTAAAACTGTGTTACCATTTTCATCAGGTTCGTTTTTAACAGTAAGTCACTAGGTTTTTGAGTGTTGTGTTTCGATCTCATTTTTCCCTGTGAGCCTGTAGTTTTTACTGCACAATTCTGCATACCATGATAACTTTCAGGAACCTACATGCTGCTTCGCAGCAGAATGAACTACAGAAATTATCAGCTTTATGATGATGAGCTCTTAGACTTCAAGAAAATTTCAATATTCCAACTGCAGTAAGTTACTGGAGAGAAACTCTGCCCTCCCCCAAGTTTCACCTACATACAGCCCATGTCCTAGTGAACTATTAGGATAGTCACAACCTTTAAACTTGGTGCCTCTCACTTCTGGTCAACAGAGGGTGGTTTTCTCCAGTTTTCTCTTTCTTTCTCTTAAGCTCTACAGTCCACTTAAACCTAACTCAAAAAACAAGTTCTCAGTGCCTGAATTTTCAAGTGTGCCATGTTATGGGTTTCATTGTTTTGACTGCTTTTAACTTCTAAAATATTCTGACACTTTGATTTTAAATTACCCTGTATTGTAGAGCAATCGGCCAAACCCTCGAGTCCATTTTAAAAGGAACTACAGAACACAAAATACACTATAACCAAGTTAAAAAGATTAAGAGTCACTAACTCCATACTCTAAGTGACTTTTTTATATGTAGGGCCTCCACTCAATCCTCTACACTGATGCCAAAGTAGTCTATAAATCACCTTGCTCCCCTAATAAAAATATTTTGGCTCCCTTCTTTTGGGATAAAGATACAAATTTCAGTTTTAGTTGAGCAAGCATGGTCCTTCAAAATCTAGGACACAGCTTTGCAGGCTTATCTTCAGTCACTCTCCCTGTCCCTCACCACTGGCCGTACCCCAACTTCTGGCACCTCAGTGCACCCACCATTCCCTGTTTGAAATGACCCCCTCACCCCAGTTTGACAAACACCTACTCTGTTGTTATTTTCTGTAGACTGTTCCCACACCTTCCACAAATTTATTCATCCTTTCTTCCGTTCTCTCATAGCACTTTGTACGCCTCCAAACACCGACAGACTACATGGCAAAAACTGAGTAGAGTTCATTTTTAAATTCTCAGGGTCCAACGCTGTGTCCAGCATATACTATTTCTTGACATATAAATTAGGTTATCAAGAAAATATAAATGGATGAGGGAGAGGTAAAGGCCAGGGAAGGGTAAGATTAAGGCAGTGTATATAGGAGTCCCCACTCTGGACGTAAATAACTTTCTCCTCTTTAATTATTCATTCAAACACAAAAATATGGTGCATTCCATTGTACTCTAATGCGCCAGACTCTGTGTACCATAAGATTACACTTTAATTTATTTGGTATTTCTTAATTTCACAGCGTTTTCTTAACCACACTTTTGTTGTAAAATGGCTACCTTCGTAAAGTGAGTAGCAGGCAAGGTTAAAGAAAAAAGTACGTCAAAAGTGGAAGCTAAGGATTTGAAAACTGAAATTGGAACTGTTTTCTAGACATTAACAAAAGTTCCACTTGCAACCAAAAAGTGTAAATAAGTACTGCACACCCACAAATCCAAGTCTTTCTGCATTAAAACACATGTCCTTAGCCAAACCTATCTGGACTTTTCCAAAGTGATAAACACTTTAAAAGCAAAGCTCCCCAACCAGTGTACCTTGCATCTGGGAAAGTTACAAGTGTGAAGATATTGGTCCCTCACCCCCCACGGCCCAAGGGTTACAGCTGTGAGCAGCACTGACCAGTATGCCTTACATATATTATCCCTTTCCATTGCACTAAGATATGAAAAAACCTTATGCTTCAAAGAATATAAGAAGGTTAACGTGGGTATAGCGGGATGCCTAAGCACTGACCAAAATGCATATTTATAAACTACAAGTACAGTAGGCAAATTCCTTCAATGCCTTTTTTTTTTTTTATTTGAAGTCAGGACCAAGTTCTATAACCAACTTCATTTCTAGTCAAGAGAAAATAGTCTGAAATTTCCCAATAATTGTAGTTTTAATGTGCCACCAAGATTTAAGAAACCTGAAAACACCTACAAACCAAACAGGCATTCAAAAGGGCTTCTTCCCCTACATTACCGCTGATCAAGATACTTTTGAAACTATGCAAGAATCAACTTTCAGAATGAATCTCTCAGTCTCACGAGAAAATATCTTCTATCCCATCCTTATTTTTTGACTACTTCATTTAGTATCTTGTTCACCTGCAAACTGAAGAGATACAATGACCACAAATAACTTCTACCCATTAAAACACTTCTGCCCTCCCAAAAGAAGTAATCTCCAGCAAATACCTCACATTCTCATGTGCTTTCCCTCCTAACGGCAAGTACCTTGGGCAAGTCATTCTAATCTTTCTGGGTCACAGTTTCCACATTCGTAGCTTTTCAAATATTTTGTTTACAGCACGTTGACTGGACTAGATCTAAAAACAGTACACAATTTTCATTCTAAAAGTCATCACATTCTGAAGTCTGTGATAACTGCTCTGACAGCAATTACAAAAGAAAGTCTTCAAAACGTTTTGATCCATGACCATACCAGCCCGGAAAGCCTACAAAACTGTTTTGAAATGGTAAACCCCAGCGTGCTGTGAAACACACCTAGTGCTATTATGGCCGTTTAATTCTTCACTAGTTCATACTCCCTCTCTTCCTCCCCAAAATTAAATTTCCAGACACAAGAATGCAAGAAATTACGCACTAGCACTAATGAGACAATCCACCTAGAAAACAGGTAAGTATAGGAACTCAAATTCAAGCAGATTATTTAAACCACGTCAGTTTAACACAGTAAATCCAAGAAGGTCAAGCAAGAGGACTATTCACAATGTTGACATCTGCAGTAACAGTTAAAGAAAAGGTTACAGGTCTTCGTGAGCAGGCTCTCTGGGGAAGGGGAGGGAGGAAAAGAGTCCCAGGGGGAAAAAAGTTTCCAAAGAATATAACGATTGGCGTTTAGAAATAAAAAGGGAGAGACTGCTTGGGGTTAGGGGAGAAAACTACTTCAAGTAATTAGGGCTATCTCCGAGTTCTGAGCAATACTAGAAATCTCTTCATCTGGTGCTAAGTGCCTCTTTAACCAGGTCATTGTCACTCCCATCCCCTCCCCCCAAATCTGCGTTAAACTGAATTTTAAATACTTTTGGGGTGGGGGGGATCAACAGTTGGTTTCCCGCGTTGCGGTAACTGCGAAGTTCCACACTCCACGACGCACAATCCCACACAGCCACTCCGCCAAAGTTGCCACCCATCGTGGCCAAGAGTCCCGGACACCCACTCGCCGTTTCCGGGTGGCCGCAGCCGGGGTCCCAGGGCCAGGGCGCCCTGCCCCCGCCCCCTGCGCGCCCCCGCCCCCGCCGTCAATCAACGCCCCCCACCCCCGGGCTGGGCGCGGGGGGCGCGGCCTGGGACCCGGCCGGATCACCAAGGCTGCGCGTCCGGAAGACCCCCAACAGCCGCCAGCTCCGCCACCCACAAAACTCAAGTTGCCCGCGCCATGGCCCCGCGCGCCGCGGTCCCGGGGGGCACGACCGAGCGGGGCCCGTGCGCGGCCAGTGCGGGGAGCAGCGCCCGGCCGGGCCTCGGGCCGGTCTCGCTCACCTCTCGGGGTGCGCCGCCTTCCTCCGCCGCTGCCGCCGCCTCCTCCCTGTGAGTGCAGCGGGGTCTGACCTGTGGAACCACCATACCAGTCCCGCCCGCTGCTGCAGCGCCGCCGCCGCCGCCGCTCCTCCGCCGCCTCAGCCGCCGCTCTTTGTTCCCCCTCCGAGCGCCACCGCGTCAGCCGCCCGCCTCAGCCGCCCCGACGGGCCGCCACTACGCCCTCCCGCCCTCTCGGCCCCCGGCCTCGCCCTCCTCGCTGCGCCCACTGCCGCCTTCGCCTCCGCGCCGCCGACGCCGCCGCCACCGACGCCGCCGCCTCCTCCTTCGCGCCCCCCTCGTTTTCATTGAAAGCAAACAAGCATCATGGCGGCGGCCGCCGTCCCCCAGCCAGCGAGCACCCCGACCGCCGCCGCCGCTCCAACATCCCGGCCGCCCATTGGCCGCCGCCTCCGGGCGCGACCATTCGGTGTCCGGCGGGGTGGGTCGCTCCCCGCACGCCGTGCCCTAGCCCCGCCCCCTCGGACCCCCCCCGCGTTGGGCGGCGGTGGACCGGCCCGGCGCGCTCCTGGGCCAGCTCTGCCGCTGCTCTTCCCGCTTTCCGTCGCTCTTTCCCCGCTCCGTCCCTTCTCTCTCCTCTTCTTCGCCGCCCTCTGTTTTCCCATTTATTCCCCCCGCCCTTTTTTATGTCCCAGGCTGTTCACTTTTGTCTCCTCTCTTCGCTCCCTTTCCTCGGTCTCCTTCCCCTTCGTTCTCCTGCCAGTCACGTGGAAACGCGGACCAGTTCTCAGACTTGACTTGAGCCAGTGTCTCCATCTGCCTGAAGATGAGACATTCAATCGTGAACAGTCAGTCGTATGATGCTTTCTGCCTCAAATATGCAGAAAAAAGTTCACTAGTGGCCCGTTTCCGTCCGTTAATGGTCATTCAGTTCAGTAAGTTAAGGGACAGTAATGCTGGTTGGATCCTAGTCCGAGCAACTGTCCGAGGCTGCTTTCAGGAATCACGCTGTTCTGTTCAGGTGGGGGTTGGAGGTGAGCAGAGATCGATGGGGATGGTGCTTGCCTCAGTGCACGTTAGCTGGCTGGTGGTCGAGGCCCTGTGCTGAAGCCAGAATGTAGACATGAATCAGGCCCCACCCTGCCCTGAGTAAGCTCACTGTCTAGGGAAGAGAGAGACACCCAACAAACAAATCCTTTAGAGACGCTTGTGGGGGGTGAGGGGGCATGGTGCAGAGGAAAAGGATAGCCACCTGCCCACCTACGGGGAATGAGCCATGGGCTGCTTCCTGGAAAATCCACCCTGCAGAAGTGGGTGTGAAATTGGCTCCAGGAATGAACAATAGCAGCAAAGTGAGACACACCCCCTCACTGAAGGCCCACTTAGGCTACAAGGATATGGGAAATGGGTGGCTGCTTGCTGCTGGGGCACTGGAGAGCTGAAAGAGCAGGAAAAAGATTGAAGGACCAAAACTGTTGGGAGTTCTGTGCTTCCCTCTCTCCAGCATGGCCTGGGGGTGGTCCTTACCTGTATTCTTCCAAGAAATCAAATGACAGCCCAGTGTTCAAGTGCCAGGGGACACTGGACAGGGCAGGGCAACAGCAAAGCCCAGCAGGGATGAGGGATTGATGAAACAAGTGCAGACTGAGCTCTTGGCATCCCGCTATATCCTCCAACCCCAGACCACTGAGTACTGGCCTTGTGTGGCCCCTGCTATTCAGTATCACCTGGCTGAGGGGCCGACATCCATCTAGGTCTCTACCCCCTTGAGTACTATGCCCTGGCAGCCTGTGCTCTAGCCTTGTAATTCATCTGCCCAGAGGAAGCTACTTTTTATAATTGGCACAGTGTGTATGGAAGAGGGGAGCTCATAACAAAAAACTTAGTGCATAAAACAACTTTTTTTTATATCTCATGATTCTGGTGCCCACCTAGACAGTTCTACCGGTCTCACTGGGGGGTCTCATGCCTATACCTGAGGTGGTAGCTGGGGACTGAGTATCTGCCACCTTAGGGCCCCCCCCCCCATTGAGACCTTTATCTCTGTGTTATGAATGTCTCATCCTCCTGCTTTTCTGTGGCCTCTACCCCCAGTGGGTTAGCCTGGATGTCCTACCTGGCAACCTGGGTTCCATGAGGGAGGAAGGGGAAGCTGGCAGGCCTTTCTGAGGAATAGCACGTTCTCTGTATTCTGTTGGTCAAAGCAAATCTTCCAGATTCAGGAAGAGAAGACATAAGGAAGGAACTGTGTGCACATACAGGGACAATGGACTTATTCGGGGCCATCTCAGTTGGCTAGGTACCACAGAGAGGGTCCCAGTGGTGGCCCTGTCTGAGCACATCCTGTTCTTTCTGAAGAGAAACCACCACGTGACTCACCTTTCCAGGTCCACATCAAAGAGACCTTCGTGTTAGGCAGGACCTCCCATCACAAGTTATAAAAACACAACTCAAATAGGCTTTATGAAGAAGGAGGTCATTTATGTATTCAGGGGTCCTGTAATTGACAAGTTCAGGCATCATGAGATGTCATCAAGAATCGATCTCACCCCTTTGCTCTGCTCCCCCCACACTAGTGTCCTCACACAGGCTTTGTGACCAGGCAGGGAAGATGGCCACTAGCACCTTCTTCTTCCAGATTCTGCCAGTTTCTCCACATGGATAGAGAGTGTACCTCTTTCCTCATTGTTCCGGCAAAAAGCTCAGAACAGGCTGTCATTGGCCTGGCCCAAGCCCCATCTCTACCCCTGCAGTGAGGTGTGAAGTCAGCCCCATGTGAACCAGATGTATTGAGAGTGGGGAAGGGGTTCCTGAGGGGCAGCTGAGGATAGCCAGAGAACAGGAGCACCCCTCGGGGAAGGCTTCTCTGGTAGAGTTGGTCACTGTCTCCTCAGCCTCCCCCCCCACCCAATCTTTCCCTCCATGAGGGAACTTAGCAGATGATGCTCTTTCCTCCCCTGCCAGTCTCTGAGCTGCACATCTAAGTCTGACTTAAGTTGTTGCCTTCATGCCACCAACTGGGGCTGCTTTTGAGCCTTTCCAACACACAGGCTTTCCCAGGTTCTTCCTCTATTATGAGAACCTTGCCCCTCAGGTCCAGGAGTAGGCATGGGACCCAAGCAGGACCTATCTGGGATTGATTTATGGATATAGGAAGAGAATCCTGGCTCCACTGGGATGCTAAGTGAGGACAGTATGAGTTGGTGGCAACCAGTGCATCTTCCCCACCATGTGGAGAGATGACAGATGATGAAGAGAGAATGTCTTGGTGACACAAAGCCTTGGTACTGGGTGCCAAGGTCCCAGTTTCGGTAGTTTTTACTTTTAACCTGTGACCTATCCCAAGTACATGTCCAGTAAATGCATTTTTTGCTTCAGAGTTGGGCTTCTGCCACTTGTGATCAAAATACTTCTAATTTGATGCTCACTAAATGTATTGGATAAATAATAAAGATAGACAACTGAATGCTGGCCATGATCACTGATGTTGCCGTGGTGTCTATATCTCACCCGTGGCTGGAGCATTGGACTTTAAACTCAGGGTCAATGTAGGACGTGGACTATAATTTTATGGGTCCAGCAACTAGAGTTGTCAAGAGATGGGCAAGTTTGGTCAGATTGACTACAGTAACTAAAATTCACAAGAGGCCGTCAAATGAAGTAGGTTCCAAGGTTTATCAGCAAGACGAGGCCAACCACTGTGTGACCAGAATGTTTGCAGTGGAGGCTTCACACATCTTCAGCCCATAAGGAAGCACAGAGTCATACTAGGGGTTGCTTGGTCAGCCTGAAATATGGGCCCTGGCCACTCAGCTTTGACTGTCGGATGCCTTCTTTCAGGGTGGAGACTCGCTGGCTAGGGACCAGAACCGATGACCAAGATCCCTGATCCCCACCCAGTGCTGAAGACATGGATCCACCCTGGCCATCTGTCTCTTCTTTTCTGGCCTCAAGTCCTCCAGGCCACAGTTTTCTTCAGATAGGTCCTTTGTCCATTGTTTTAACTTGCAATTGCTTGAAAACCCAACTCAAATAGCTTAAGATAAGAGAGGAGTTCACTGGCCCAAATAGCTTTAAAAGGCCAGGAAATACACACCAGCTTTAGGTGTGACTTGTTCTGGGGTCTAATGTCACCCTCAGTTCTGCTCACTTCCACGTTGATTTTATCATCAGGGGCCACACTGAAGCAGAATTGATGCCAGCTCCTACCAGGTTCAAACCCAGTGGGAGACAGAGCTTCCCTCAACAGATGAATAGACATCCTGGGTCTGACTCTTCATTTTCGTCCCTGAACCAAATGCCACGTTCATAGCAATGTCCTACCCTGGCCAGGAAGAAGTCACATGCCCACTCTTGGATCTGGATTGTCTTCAAGCTCACTCAAAGCACATATGGAAAGAATTCGGGGGGGGTCCCCCGAAAAACTGAGGATGCTGTTGCCAGAAGAAAGAGGAATAATGAAGAAAGGCAGAAAGAAGCAGAGGTCTAGGGTCTCTGGATCAAACCTCCAACTGCACCTGCTCAGCTCCCCTGCCAGCTGCTTCTCCAGGAACCCATCTAGTCCTGCTCTCTCTCTCAGTACAGAGTGAGGACAAGGTGTTTCCATGCCTCAGAATGTGGGAGGCAGGGTGGGGCCCTCCCATTTCAGAGCTTGGACACTCTCCCTGAAGACTCCTGTTAGAGAATTCATGGGAACAGGAAAAAGCTATAAATCATTTCTGTTTTTAAGTGTATGTTGTTGTTTTCTTTTCCTAAGATCAAACCCCCTTTTCCCTGCTGTAAAAGTAATTTGCGGGGGTGCCTGGGTGGCTCAGTCATTAAGCATCTGCCTTCGACTCAGGTCATGATCCCAGGGTCCTGGAATCGAGCCCCACATTGGGCTCCCTGCTCCGCTGGGGGGCCTGCTTCTTTCTCTCCCACTCGCCCTGCTTGTGTTCCCTCTCTCTCTGGCTGTCTCTCTCTCTGTCAAATAAATAAATAAAATCTTTTTTAAAAAAGTAATTTGCGGTTATGGTTTTAAAAATGATTAAAACCAAACAGCAGAAAGGCATGAAGAAGAAAGTAGACATCTCATCTCTGGCCCTACTCCAGCCACACTCCCTAGAGATTTGAATTGATTACAATGCTTTGGCCTTTTAAAACGAAACAAAACAAACAAACACACCCAAACACCTTCTAATATGCTTACTGGATGAGGTGCTTACTGACTCTGAGACTGAAAATCCAAATGTAGAACGGCCATTAGGGTTATTTGATTTAAAGCCTATGGGCAGATTAATTGCTGATCCTACCCTGGACGAGGAACATTTTGTTCCTTTGCTACTTGTTGTGGGATATGTGGGTGTTGGAGTGATGGCAGGAGACTGAATGTGGGTCCCTCCAGAGATGGCTGGGGCCACGGGGCTTCTTCAGTCCGGGCTGAGGTGACAGTCTCAAGTTTCTTTATGTTTCATTTGATTTGTGGGTCACTTTCTGAATTCATTAGGATTTAGGATTTCTTCAGTTTCTAGAATAGAAACCTGACTCATAACTCAAGCAGAAATAGGAACTTACTGCCTCGGGGTAATGCTAGCTGCTTTAATAAACAGATACAATATATCTTGCTCGTGTAACAACCCTTTCAGCAGATGACTTTCTTCCGTGTGGAAAGACCTGGAGACCTGAGCCCCTTCCTCTTGTGGGTTTGTCATCCCCTAGGACAAAAGATCTTATGGGGGGAGGGGGAGGGTCCTTATACTCCCAAGGGATCTGTGCATAGATGTCAAGATGGGATATTGTGAACCCAGATGAGAAAACGTTCACATTTCCTGCCATTTTGAATCTAGGTAACGATCCCAGGAGAATGAGTAGTACCTATAACTCTCACCAGTGGAAACCCCAGCCTGACAGTTTAATATCCTATCATAGTCATTGGGGAGATTTTTCCCCCCAATTAATTTTTTTCTTTTTTGATTGGGGTGAAATTCACATAACTTAAAATTAACCGTTTTCTTTTTCAAGATTTTATTTATTTGAGGGAGAGGGAGAGAGCACAAGCAGGGGGAGCGGCAGGCAGAGGGAGAGGGAGAAGCAGACTCTCCTCGGAGCAGGGAAGCCTGATGCGGGTTCCATCCCAGGACCCCGGGATCATGACCTGAGCCGAAGGCAGACGTTTAACCCACTGTACCACCCAGGCGCCCCCAATTAACCATTTTAAAGTGTACAATTCAATGGTATTTAGTACATTCGCAATGTTGAGCAACCCTCTCTAATTGGAAACCATTGTCATCATCCTAACGGAAAATGTTGGGGAGATCTTGAAATTTTATTTTCATTCATCTAATACTTTGAAAATGTGGTAGCTATTAGAGCCTCCAGTAGACCTTGCTATTTGATATGCCATTCAAATGTGTAAATATTATGTCATAATACTTAGAATATTTTGGTAACTGTATTTCAGTGTAACTGAATTCATTTGTAATCCTATGTATTTTATTTTATGCTTGTTAAAAAATATTGTTCTGGGGCGCCTGGGTGGCACAGCGGTTAAGCGTCTGCCTTCGGCTCAGGGCGCGATCCCGGCCTTATGGGATCGAGCCCCACATCAGGCTCCTCCGCTATGAGCCTGTTCCTTCCTCTCCCACTCCCCCTGCTTGTGTTCCTTCTCTCGCTGGTTGTCTCTATCTCTGTCAAATAAATAAATAAAATCTTTTTAAAAAAAGTATTGTTCTGTACAAGGGTCTGTAGACTTTACCAGACTACCGGGAGGGCTCATGGCATAAAATATGTCAAGAATCCCTGCCCTAGGCTTTGGAGCCCTCTGTATCCACCTGGCAAACAAGGCAGAGATGGAGAGAACTTGATCAGCTTGAAGCCACCCATAGCACTCCTTCCGATACTTCACTGGCGAGAGCTGGTCACATATCCCAAGTGCAAAAAACGATGGGGAAAGATTTCACAAGCTTGGAAAGAACTTACTTGATTTGGTCTGAGCAGCTGCTTCTCAGCAATGAATCTATAAAATGGAAGGTACAACATGAATTTTGTTGAACGACCATCTCAGCCACGGTCACCACTCTGTGTACCAGATATCCACATGCACACCTCTTCCAACAAAGCATACCTCCTCTTCCTGTCCCCAAGGAAGGCCCCATCTATCATTGCCTCCTTCCCTTAGCCCTTCTGCTGTCCTGCCACCTGGAGCTTGAAGCTGCTGTCTTAGACCATGGGAATGAGCCCACGATGTCAGAATAAAAATGGAAGCTGGAAGAAGCCTGGTTTCTGAGCATTCCATGGAGGAGAGACACCATACCAGCTCTAGGCTGAATTCCTCCAGAATCGAGGAGATAAGATTGATGCCCTGTCACGCAGAAACCAAAAACTTGCTGGCAGAAAAGAAGATCAAGAGTGCTGCCTTCCAAACTAAGTTGATTATTTAAAAAATAGCCTCAATTTCATTAGGTTGTGAAATTTGGTGATGAGCAGAGACCACAAAAGCAAACAAGGAAATGACTCAAGTGTTAAGATTTTAAAACTGTGTCCAGGCAAGATCTTTGGCTATGAGTACTTTCATGTGGAATTAATAAAGGGCGAATAAACTGGAAGCCTCGTAGGTTTTGGAGGGAAATATGCCAAGGGAACCCCCAATATGGCCCGTCATCATTTAACTCTGAAAACAACACCCGGTTTCTCAAACCTGCACCAGCAGGAAGCCAGCGCTCTAATTCCCAAGTCAAATGTGATCATAAAAGAAAATAGACCTTCCAGAAGATTGGGATAAAGCTTTAGAGGCCAGTGGGCAAAGTACTGCCAGGTGGTTGGGCCAATAACTTACTCTACCTCCAGAGAAGTGTTCCTAGAAAACCAGACGGGCAAGAACCAGTGACACCCAAGTAGCCACCATCCTTCCACTTTCCTCTTTTAAAGTTTTTCCAGAAGCGAAAAGGGTAAGTTGTCCTGGGACCACAGGATAACTCTTCTTCAGGAATAGAGATGAAATTTTCCGACATCCCTTCACGTGCCAGCATCCTTACAGCGGAGTAGGAATAAATATTGAGACACCCTCTGCTTTATTCTCATCAGAGAAGAACAACCCCGGGGTGGGGGAGGGGCAGACGGCCGGCTGAGTGGAGAGGGGGAGGGGACCTGGGGTCTAGTTTCTTCTGAGTGCTTTCTTCTGTTCTTGGTTTTAGCCTCCCTTACAATAAAAAAAAAAAAGTATCATTTTCAGTCGAATATGTAGCTGATGCCAATTTCCGAGACTTTTGAGGATTTTGAAGTTTGGCTTTGCTTATTTTCCTTCATAGGAGTTCCTTTCCAACTTAAAAAAAAAACACTTTTTATTTTGAGTGAATTATAGATTCACGTGAGATTGCAAGGAAACGTGCCAAGAGGTCCCATGCACCCTTCGCCTGACCTCCCTGATGCTCACATCTTGCATAGCTATAGTGCAATATCAAAGCCAGAAAGATGACATTAGGCACAAACCATTGAGTGCATTGAGTGTGCTATTCAGATTTCACTGTTTACATGCACTTGTGTGTGCAGGTGCATGCACATGCGTGTGTGCGTGTGCGTGTGTGTGTGTGTGTGTGTGTGTGTGTAGCTCTTTGCAATTTTGTTACATGGGTAGCTTCATGGAGCCACCACCACAATCGAGATACTTTATTGTACCATCACCACAAGACTCCCTTGTGCTGCCCTTACAGCGGCATCTCCCCCACCCACCCCTAGCCTGGGTCACCGCTAACCTCATCTCTCTAATTATGTTCTTTCACAAAATACAACACAGATGGAGTTATGTGGTATGTAGCCTTTGGAGATGGCTTCGCATAACTTCCTTGAGGTTCATCTGTGTTGTTGTAGCAATCGTTTTGTCATTTTCATTGTTGAGTAGTATTCCATGGTATGGACATACCACAGTTTATTTAACCATTCATCTGTTGAAGGACAGTGAGGTCCTTTCTACTTTGGGGCTATTATGCATGAGGCTACTAGAACATTCATGTACAAGCTTCCGTGTGAAACGAGTTTCACTCTTCTGTGATAAAGGCTCAAGAGTGGCATTGCTGGTTTACGTAATAACTACATTTTTAGTTTTAAAAGGAACTGCCCAACTATTTTCCAGAGTGGCTGTATGTTTTAATTGTATTACCTTGGGTGAGGCATGGGAGGCTGGACATAGGTCAAGAGAGAAAAAACAAGAATTTTATATTGTCTTTGCTCAAAGGTCAATGGGGAGAATATGACACTCCATATTGGGCCACACGGGGAAGCACCAGGATTCGTCAGGAGGCAGAGAGGGGGCAGCTGTGGGCAAACGCTTTGTTGTGATTTCTGCTGGAAAAAAGGGCAAGGCACGGTAAACAAGTCTTGGATTGGCTGAACTGAATCATCTCAATGGGCTCTAGGGCATAGGGGCTGTCCTTTGTTGTCTGGTACCTGGCCCTGGGGTGATTAGGACAGGTGTAGAGTGGGCAGGAGCAGGACAGCCCCCAATAAAGAGGTGACAGGAGAACAGACTAGCCTCAACCAGCATTTTTAAGTCAGACAGCATTTTTAAAATTATATTACACTGTATTAAGTCACATTCTCACCAGTGAGGTATGAGTGATCAGTTTCTCCCCGTCTTTATTAGCATTTGTATTATTATTAGTTTTTAGTGTGATCATTCTGATGGGTATGTCTCATTGTAGTTTAATTGGCATTTTCTACCAGTGAATGATGTTGAACATCTTTCTGTTTGCTATCTGCTTATCTGCCATCTATACGTCTCCTTTGATAAAATGCCTCTGTGTGCCTTATGCCCATTTTCTAATTGGATTCTTTGTCTTTTTAATGTCAGGTTTTTAGAGTTCTTTAGGTATATTCTAGGTACAAGTCCCTTGTCAGATATGTGACTTGCAAATATTTTCTTCAGTCTGTAATTTGTGTATTCATACTCTTTTTTTTTTTAAGATTTTATTTATTTATTTGACAGAGAGAGAGACAGCCAGTGAGAGGGAACACAAGCAGGGGAGTGGGAGAGAAAAACAGGCTCCCAGTGGAGCAGGGAGCCCCGATGCGAGCTCAGTCCCAGGACCCTGGGATCATGCCCTGAGCCAAGGCAGACGCCCAATGACTGGAGCCACCCAGGCGCCCTGTTTTCATACTCTTACCAGGGTCTCTCTTGAGCAAAAGTTTTAAGATTTGGTGAGGTCCAATTAATCAGTTATTCCTTTTACGGATCATGCTGTGGGTATCAATGGTAAGAACTCTTTGCCAGGATATTTTGCCAGAATACAGAATATTTTCTCTTTTTTTTCTAGAAGTTTTACTAGCTTTACCTCTTACATTTAAGTCCATGATTCATTTTGAGTTTAAAATTTGTATAAAGTGGGGGCGCCTGGGTGGCTCAGTCATTAGCGTCTGCCTTCGGCTCAGGGTGTGATCCGGGGTCCTGGGATCGAGCCCATCAGCTCCTCTGCTGAGACCTGCTTCTTCCTCTCCACTCCCCCTGCTTGTGTTCCCCTCTCTCGCTGGCTGTCTCTCTCTCTCCATCAAATAAATAAATAAAATCTTTAAAAACAACTGTGTATAAAATGGGAGAGCTCGGTTCAAGGGTTTTATTTGTTTGTTTGTTTTGGCTATGGATGCCCAACTGTTCCAGCACAATTTACTGCAGGGGTTGTCCCTCCCTCATTGAATTGCTTTTGTTCCTTTGTCAAAACTAATTGAGCATATTGATGTGGATTTATTTATTTTTTAAAGATTTTATTTATTTATTCGACAGAGATAGAGACAGCCAGCGAGAGAGGGAACACAAGCAGGGGAGTGAGAGAGGAAGAAGCAGGCCCCAGCAGAGAGTGATGTGGGGCTCGATCCATGCGCCGGGATCACGCCCTGAGCCGGCAAGCTTAACGTTGTGCCACCCAGGCTCCCCAGATTTATTTATTTATTTATTTTTATTCTCTATCTGTTCCATCGATCTATGTGGCCATCCCTCTGCTGATATCATAGTTTTTAATTACAGCTAATAGTAAAGCCTTAACATTCAGAAGAATGGGGCGCCTGGGTGGCACAGCGGTTAAGCGCCTGCCTTCAGCTCAGGGCGTGATCCGGTGTTATGGAATCGAGCCCCACATCCAGGCTCTTCAGCTATGAGCCTGCTTCTTCCTCTCCGCTCCCCTGCTTGTGTTCCTCTCTCTGCTGGCTGTCTCTATCTCTGTCAAATAAATAAATAAAATCTTAAAAAAAGAAACATTCAGAAGAATGGTTACTCTCACTTTATGTTTCTTTTTTAAAATAGTTTGGGCCAGGGGTGCCTGGGTGGCTCAGTCAGTTAAGCATCTGCCTCAGCTCTGGTCATGATCCTGGGGTTCTGGAATTGAGCCCCATGGTGGTGGCCCTCTGCTCAGTGGGAGTCTGCTTCTCCCTCTCCCTCTGCCCCTCCGCCCACTTGTGTGCTCTCTCTCTCTCAAATAAATAAAATCTTTAAAAAATGGTTTGGGCCATTGTAAAGCCTTTCCCTTTCCATATAAATAATAAGCATTTTAATAAGCATATTTATATTATTTATAAAATTAACGCTGAAAATTTTTTGATAGGAACTTGAGGGTAAGATTATAAAGATCAATTCAGGAAAATTGACATCTTTACCATATTGACTCTTTCAAATCTTGAACATGGTATGTCTCTCAATCTCTCGATTTCTTTCATCAGCATTTTATATTTTATCCTACAGATCTTGTTATGTTTTGATAGATTTATACCTAAGCATTTCACATTGCTTGTGAAGCAATTTTAATTGGTATTTTTATTTTGATTACCTACTTGTTTAGTGTCAGTGTGTAGAAGTGTAATTGATTTTGCATGGCAATTTTGAGATACTATTTTTCCCATTCTTTTTACTTTACATGCTTATGTCATTATGTCTGAGGTGAATCTCTCATATGCAATATATAGTTAGGGGTATTATTTTTTAACCACTCTTCCAAATCTTTTCATTGGGGTATTTAAACTATTTACATTTAAAGCAATTTTGCTACAGTAGGGCTAAGTCTGCCACTTTGTTTTCCTGCATGTTCACCTCCCTCTCCGTCCTCTGTTTCTTTTTTCTTGCCTTCCTTTTTCAGTGCCCTGAACATTTTTTTAGAGTTTCATTTTGATTTCTCGATACATTGAGTGTATCACTGTATAATTTTTCTTAGTCATTTGCTCGAGGGGTTATATCTAATGTGTTTACATGTAAGTTAATGCATACCCTGCTGTGTGTCAGCTTTTATCATTTTAGGCAAAGTGTAGAAAACTACTTCCCTCCAGTTTCCTTGATCTTTCAATTTATAAAAATGCAATAATTTTTTCATAAGTATTTTCTCTACATCCATTGAGCAACACAGCAGATTGTACTATAACTTTGTCTCAACCATAAGATACATGAGAAGAAAACTCACGAGGGGAAGGACATTCTATTCTGTTTATCCATTCCATTATTTCCTCCCCTTTCTGAGGACCCTGGTTTCTTCTGTCATCATTTTTTAAAAAGAAGATTTTATGTATTCCTTGACAGAGAGTGAAGAGAAGAACAAGCAGAGGGACAGCAGGCAGAGGGAGGGAGAAGCAGACTCCCAGCTGAGCAGGAGCCTGATGCAGGAGCTACGATCCAGGACCCTGAGATCATGACCTGGGAAGGACAGAAGAGCAGACGCTTAACTGATGCAAACCACCCAGAGCACCCTGTCATCATATTTTTATTTCTGGGGAGCTTCCTCTATGCCATTCTTTTTCTTCTTTAAAAAAAAAAAAAATTTTTTTGGTAGTAATGTCACCCAACGTGGGAGCTCGAACTCACACAGAGATCAAGAGTCACCATGCTCTCTGGACCCTGAGCCACTAGGCACCCTAGCCATTCTTTAAGGATAGGTCTGCTAGAACACAAATTCTCATAGTTCTTCTTCATCTGAGAATGTCTCTGACTTCCCTTCATTTGGAGGGACAATTTCGATATACGCGCTTCCCGAGTTACAGTTTTCTTTCATATGAGAAATCCACTGTCCGTTGAATCCCTTTTTACTTTGTGGGGCAGTGCATCATTTCTCTCTCCAGTTCTTTTAAAGATTTTTTTCTCTGACGGGCGCTGGAGGTGGCTCAGCTGGTTAAGTGTCTGCCTTTGGTTCAGGTCACTAATCCCGGGTCTTGGGATCGGTCCTGCATCGGGGCTCCTGCTCGGTGGGCAGTCTGCTTCTCCCTCTGCCCCTCCCCGACTCATGTTCTCTCTCTCTCTCTTGAATAAATAAGTAAAATCTTTTTAAAATTCTTTTCTTTCTCGTTTTTGGTTTTTGAAAGTTTAATTATGATGTGTCTTGATGTGGAGTTCTTTGGGTTTATCCGTGAGTTTTTCCTTTGGATATTGTATTTTTTTAGTTCCATAATTTTCATTCGATTCTTTCATTCTTATAACTTCTTTTTCTTTTGCTGAGACTTTCTATTTTTCCTTTGTTTCAGAAATCTGTAATT
>NW_024426663.1:78498199-78574220 GCF_017311325.1 Ursus maritimus | reverse complement strand
ACCTATCCCAAGTACATGTCCAGTAAATGCATTTTTGCTTCAGAGTTGGGCTTCTGCCACTTGTGATCAAAATACTTCTAATTTGATGCTCACTAAATGTATTGGATAAATAATAAAGATAGACAACTGAATGCTGGCCATGATCACTGATGTTGCCGTGGTGTCTATATCTCACCCGTGGCTGGAGCATTGGACTTTAAACTCAGGGTCAATGTAGGACGGTGGACTATAATTTTATGGGTCCAGCAACTAGAGTTGTCAAGAGATGGGCAAGTTTGGTCAGATTGACTACAGAACTAAAATTCACAAGAGGCCGTCAAATGAAGTAGGTTCCAAGGTTTATCAGCAAGACGAGGCCAACCACTGTGTGACCAGAATGTTTGCAGTGGAGGTGCTCACACATCTTCAGCCCATAAGGAAGCACAGAGTCATACTAGGGGTTGCTTGGTCAGCCTGAAATATGGGCCCTGGCCACTCAGCTTTGACTGTCGGATGCCTTCTTTCAGGGTGGAGACTCGCTGGCTAGGGACCAGAACCGATGACCAAGATCCCTGATCCCCACCCAGTGCTGAAGACATGGATCCACCCTGGCCATCTGTCTCTTCTTTTCTGGCCTCAAGTCCTCCAGGCCACAGTTTTCTTCAGATAGGTCCTTTGTCCATTGTTTTAACTTGCAATTGCTTGAAAACCCAACTCAAATAGCTTAAGATAAGAGAGGAGTTCACTGGCCCAAATAGCTTTAAAAGGCCAGGAAATACACACCAGCTTTAGGTGTGACTTGTTCTGGGGTCTAATGTCACCCTCAGTTCTGCTCACTCCACGTTGATTTTATCATCAGGGGCCACACTGAAGCAGAATTGATGCCAGCTCCTACCAGGTTCAAACCCAGTGGGAGACAGAGCTTCCTCAACAGATGAATAGACATCCTGGGTCTGACTCTTCATTTCGTCCCTGAACCAAATGCCACGTTCATAGCAATGTCCTACCCTGGCCAGGAAGAAGTCACATGCCCACTCTTGGATCTGGATTGTCTTCAAGCTCACTCAAAGCACATATGGAAAGAATTCGGGGTCCCCAAAACTGAGGATGCTGTTGCCATGAAGAAAGAGGAATAATGAAGAAAGGCAGAAAAGAAGCAGAGGTCTAGGTCTCTGGATCAAACCTCCAACTGCACCTGCTCAGCTCCCTGCCAGCTGCTTCTCCAGGAACCCATCTAGTCCTGCTCTCTCTCTCAGTACAGAGTGAGGACAGAGTGTTTCCTGCCTCAGAATGGGAGGCAGGGTGGGGCCCTCCCATTTCAGAGCTTGGACACTCTCCCTGAAGACTCCTGTTAGAGAATTCATGGGAACAGGAAAAGCTATAAATCATTTCTGTTTTTAAGTGTATGTTGTTGTTTTCTTTTCCTAAGATCAAACCCCTTTTCCCTGCTGTAAAAGTAATTTGCGGGGGTGCCTGGGTGGCTCAGTCATTAAGCATCTGCCTTCGACTCAGGTCATGATCCCAGGGTCCTGGAATCGAGCCCACATTGGGCTCCCTGCTCGCTGGGGGCCTGCTTCTTTCTCTCCCACTCGCCCCTGCTTGTGTTCCCTCTCTCTCTGGCTGTCTCTCTCTCTGTCAAATAAATAAATAAAATCTTTTTAAAAAGTAATTTGCGGTTATGGTTTTAAAAATGATTAAACCAAACAGCAGAAAGGCATGAAGAAGAAAGTAGACATCTCATCTCTGGCCCTACTCAGCCACACTCCCTAGAGATTTGAATTGATTACAATGCTTTGGCCTTTTAAAACGAAACAAAACAAACAAACACACCCAAACACCTTCTAATATGCTTACTGATGAGGTGCTTACTGACTCTGAGACTGAAAACTAAATGTAGAACGCCATTAGGGTTATTTGATTTAAAGCTCTATGGGCAGATTAATTGCTGATCCTTACCCTGACGAACATTTTGTTCCTTTGCTACTTGTTGTGGGATATGTGGGTGTTGAGTGATGGCAGGAGACTGAATATCCTCCAGAGATGGCTGGGGCCACGGGGCTTCTTCAGTCCGGGCTGAGGTGACAGTCTCAAGTTTCTTTTATGTTTCATTTGATTTGTGGGTCACTTTCTGAATTCATTAGGATTTAGGATTTCTTCAGTTTCTAGAATAGAAACCTGACTCAAACTCAAGCAGAAATAGGAACTTACTGCCTCGGGGTAATGTAGCTGCTTTAATAAACAGATACAATATATCTTGCTCGTGTAACAACCCTTTCAGCAGATGACTTTCTTCCGTGTGGAAAGACCTGGAGACCTGAGCCCTTCCTCTGTGGGTTTGTCATCCCCTAGGACAAAAGATCTTATGGGGGAGGGGAGGGTCCTTATACTCCAAGGGATCTGTGCATAGATGTCAAGATGGGATATTGTGAACCCAGATGAGAAAACGCTTCACATTTCCTGCCATTTTGAATCTAGGTAACGATCCCAGGAGAATGAGTAGTACCTATAACTCTCACCAGTGGAAACCCCAGCCTGACAGTTTAATATCCTATCATAGTCATTGGGAGATTTTTCCCCCAATTAATTTTTTTCTTTTTGATTGGGGTGAAATTCACATAACTTAAAATTAACCGTTTTCTTTTTCAAGATTTTATTTATTTGAGGGAGAGGGAGAGAGCACAAGCAGGGGAGCGGCAGGCAGAGGAGAGGGAGAAGCAGACTCTCCTCGGAGCAGGGAAGCCTGATGCGGTTCCATCCCAGGACCCCGGGATCATGACCTGAGCCGAAGGCAGAGCGTTTAACCCACTGTACCACCCAGGCGCCCACAACCATTTAAAGTGTACAATTCAATGGTATTTAGTACATTCGCAATGTTGAGCAACCCTCTAATTGGAAACCATTGTCATCATCCTAACGGAAAATGTTGGGGAGATCTTGAAATTTTATTTTCATTCATCTAATACTTTGAAAATGTGGTAGCTATTAGAGCCCCAGTAGACCTTGCTATTTGATATGCCATTCAAATGTGTAAATATTATGTCATAATACTTAGAATATTTTGGTAACTGTATTTCAGTGTAACTGAATTCATTGTAATCCTATGTATTTTATTTTATGCTTGTTAAAAATATTGTTCTGGGCGCCTGGGTGGCACAGCGGTTAGCGTCTGCCTTCGGCTCGGGCGCGATCCCGGCCTTATGGGATCGGGCCCCACATCAGGCTCCTCCGCTATGAGCCTGTTCCTTCCTCTCCCACTCCCCTGCTTGTGTTCCTTCTCTCGCTGGTTGTCTCTATCTCTGTCAAATAAATAAATAAAATCTTTTAAAAAAGTATTGTTCTGTACAAAGGGTCTGTAGACTTTACCAGACTACCGGGAGGGCTCATGGCATAAAATATGTCAAGAATCCCTGCCCTAGGCTTTGGAGCCCTCTGTATCCACCTGGCAAACAAGGCAGAGATGGAGAGAACTTGATCAGCTTGAAGCCACCCATAGCACTCCTTCCGATACTTCACTGGCGAGAGCTGGTCACATATCCCAAGTGCAAAAACGATGGGGAAAGATTTCACAAGTTGGAAAGAACTTACTTGATTTGGTCTGAGCAGCTGCTTCTCAGCAATGAATCTATAAAATGGAAGGTACAACATGAATTTTGTTGAACGACATCTCAGCCACGGTCACCACTCTGTGTACAGATATCCACATGCACACTCTTCCAACAAAGCATACCTCCTCTTCCTGTCCCCAAGGAAGGCCCCATCTATCATTGCCTCTCCTTCCCTTAGCCCTTCTGCTGTCCTGCCACCTGGAGCTTGAAGCTGCTGTCTTAGACCATGGAATGAAGAGCCCACGATGTCAGAATAAAAATGGAAGCTGGAAGAAGCCTGGTTTCTGAGCATTCCATGGAGGAGAGAGACACCATACCAGCTCTAGGCTGAATTCCTCCAGAATCGAGGAGATAAGATTGATGCCCTGTCACGCAGAAACCAAAACTTGCTGGCAGAAAAGAAGATCAGAGTGCTGCCTTCCAAACTAAGTTGATTATTTAAAAATAGCCTCAATTTCATTAGGTTGTGAAATTTGGTGATGAGCAGAGACCACAAAAGCAAACAAGGAAATGACTCAAGTGTTAAGATTTTAAAACTGTGTCCAGGCAAGATCTTTGGCTATGAGTACTTTCATGTGGAATTAATAAAGGGCGAATAAACTGGAAGCCTCGTAGGTTTTGGAGGGAAATATGCCAAAGGAACCCCAATATGGCCCGTCATCATTTAACTCTGAAAACAACACCCGGTTTCTCAAACCTGCACCAGCAGGAAGCCAGCGCTCTAATTCCCAAGTCAAATGTGATCATAAAAGAAAATAGACCTTCAGAAGATTGGGATAAAGCTTTAGAGGCCAGTGGGCAAAGTACTGCCAGGTGGTTGGGCCAATAACTTACTCTACCTCCAGAGAAGTGTTCCTAGAAAACCAGACGGGCAAGAACCAGTGACACCCAGCCACCATCCTTCCACTTTCCTCTTTTAAACCAGAAGCGAAAAGGGTAGTTGTCCTGGGACCACAGGATAACTCTTCTTCAGGAATAGAGATGAAATTTTCCGACATCCCTTCACGTGCCAGCATCCTTACAGCGAGTAGGAATAAATATTGAGACACCCTCTGCTTTATTCTCATCAGAGAAGAACAACCCCGGTGGGGGGAGGGGCAGACGGCCGGCTGAGTGGAGGGGGAGGGGACCAGGGTCTAGTTTCTTCTGAGTGCTTTCTTCTGTTCTTGGTTTTAGCCTCCCTTACAATAAAAAAAAAAAGTATCATTTTCAGTGAATATGTAGCTGATGCCAATTTCGAGACTTTTGAGGATTTTGAAGTTTGGCTTTGCTTATTTTCCTTCATAGGAGTTCCTTTCCAACTTAAAAAAAAAAACACTTTTTATTTTGAGTGAATTATAGATTCACGTGAGATTGCAAGGAAACGTGCCAAGAGGTCCCATGCACCCTTCGCCTGACCTCCCTGATGCTCACATCTTGCATAGCTATAGTGCAATATCAAAGCCAGAAAGATGACATTAGGCACAAACCATTGAGTGCATTGAGTGTGCTATTCAGATTTCACTGTTTACATGCACTTGTGTGCAGGTGCATGGTACATACGCGTGTGTTGCGTGTGTGTGTGTGTGTGTGTGTGTGTAGCTCTTTGCAATTTTGTTACATGGGTAGCTTCATGGAGCCACCACCACAATCGAGATACTTTATTGTACCATCACCACAAGACTCCCTTGTGCTGCCCTTTTACAGCGGCATCTCCCCCCCCCCCCACCCACCCCTAGCCTGGGTCAACCGCTAACCTCATCTCTCTAATTATGTTCTTTCACAAATACAACACAGATGGAGTTATGTGGTATGTAGCCTTTGGAGATGGCTTCGCATAACTTCCTTGAGGTTCATCTGTGTTGTTGTAGCAATCGTTTTGTCATTTTCATTGTTGAGTAGTATTCCATGGTATGGACATACCACAGTTTATTTAACCATTCATCTGTTGAAGGACAGTGAGGTCCTTTCTACTTTGGGGCTATTATGCATGAGGCTACTAGAACATTCATGTACAAGCTTCCGTGTGAAAACGAGTTTCACTCTTCTGTGATAAAGGCTCAAGAGTGGCATTGCTGGTTTACGTAATAACTACATTTTTAGTTTTAAAAGGAACTGCCCAACTATTTTCCAGAGTGGCTGTATGTTTTAATTGTATTACCTTGGGTGAGGCATGGGGAGGCTGGACATAGGTCAAGAGAGAAAAAACAAAGAATTTTATATTGTCTTTGCTCAAAGGTCAATGGGGAGAATATGACACTCCATATTGGGCCACACGGGGAAGCACCAGGATTCGTCAGGAGGCAGAGAGGGGGCAGCTGTGGGCAAGCAGCTTTGTTGTGATTTCTGCTGGAAAAAAAGGGCAAGGCACGGTAAACAAGTCTTGGATTGGCTGAACTGAATCATCTCAATGGGCTCTAGGGCATAGGGGCTGTCCTTTGTTGTCTGGTACCTGGCCCTGGGGTGATTAGGACAGGTGTAGAGTGGGCAGGAGACGGACAGCCCCCAATAAAGAGGTGACAGGAGAACAGACTAGCCTCAAGCCAGCATTTTTAAGTCAGACAGCATTTTTAAAAATTATATTACACTGTATTAAGTCACATTCTCACCAGTGAGGTATGAGTGATCAGTTTCTCCCCGTCTTTATTAGCATTTGTATTATTATTAGTTTTTAGTGTGATCATTCTGATGGGTATGTCTCATTGTAGTTTAATTGGCATTTTTCTACCAGTGAATGATGTTGAACATCTTTCTGTTTGCTATCTGCTTATCTGCCATCTATACGTCTCCTTTGATAAAATGCCTCTGTGTGCCTTATGCCCATTTTCTAATTGGATTCTTTGTCTTTTTAATGTCAGGTTTTTAGAGTTCTTTAGGTATATTCTAGGTACAAGTCCCTTGTCAGATATGTGACTTGCAAATATTTTCTTCCAGTCTGTAATTTGTGTATTCATACTCTTTTTTTTTTTAAGATTTTATTTATTTATTTGACAGAGAGAGAGACAGCCAGTGAGAGAGGGAACACAAGCAGGGGGAGTGGGAGAGAAAGAAACAGGCTCCCAGTGGAGCAGGGAGCCCGATACGGGGCTCAGTCCCAGGACCCTGGGATCATGCCCTGAGCCAAAGGCAGACGCCCAATGACTGAGCCACCCAGGCGCCCCTGTTTTCATACTCTTAACAGGGTCTACTCTTGAGCAAAAGTTTTAAGATTTGGTGAGGTCCAATTAATCAGTTATTCCTTTTACGGATCATGCTGTCGGTATCAATGGTAAGAACTCTTTGCCAGGATATTTTGCCAGAATACAGAATATTTTCTCTTTTTTTTTTTCTAGAAGTTTTATAGCTTTACCTCTTACATTTAAGTCCATGATTCATTTTGAGTTAAAATTTGTATAAAGTGGGGGGCGCCTGGGTGGCTCAGTCATTAAGCGTCTGCCTTCGGCTCAGGGTGTGATCCCGGGGTCCTGGGATCGAGCCCCACATCAGGCTCCTCTGCTGGGAGCCTGCTTCTTCCTCTCCCACTCCCCCTGCTTGTGTTCCCCCTCTCGCTGGCTGTCTCTCTCTCTCCATCAAATAAATAAATAAAATCTTTAAAAACAACTGTATAAAATGGGAGGCTCGGTTCAAGGGTTTTATTTGTTTGTTTGTTTTGGCTATGGATGCCCAACTGTTCCAGCACAATTTACTGCAGGGGTTGTCCCTCCCTCATTGAATTGCTTTTGTTCCTTTGTCAAAAACTAATTGAGCATATTGATGTGGATTTATTTATTTTTTTAAAGATTTTATTTATTTATTCGACAGAGATAGAGACAGCCAGCGAGAGAGGGAACACAAGCAGGGGGAGTGAGAGAGGAAGAAGCAGGCCCCCAGCAGAGGAGCCTGATGTGGGGCTCGATCCCATAACGCCGGGATCACGCCCTGAGCCGAAGGCAGAAGCTTAACCGTTGTGCCACCCAGGCTCCCCAGATTTATTTATTTATTTATTTTTTTATTCTCTATCTGTTCCATCGATCTATGTGGCCATCCCTCTGCTGATATCATAGTGTTTTAATTACTGTAGCTAATAGTAAAGCCTTAACATTCAGAAGAATGGGGGCGCCTGGGTGGCACAGCGGTTAAGCGCCTGCCTTCAGCTCAGGGCGTGATCCCGGTGTTATGGAATCGAGCCCCACATCAGGCTCTTCAGCTATGAGCCTGCTTCTTCCTCTCCCGCTCCCCCTGCTTGTGTTCCCTCTCTCGCTGGCTGTCTCTATCTCTGTCAAATAAATAAATAAAATCTTAAAAAAAAAAAAAACATTCAGAAGAATGGTTACTCTCACTTTATGTTTCTTTTTTAAAATAGTTTGGGCCAGGGGTGCCTGGGTGGCTCAGTCAGTTAAGCATCTGCCTCCAGCTCTGGTCATGATCCTGGGGGTTCTGGAATTGAGCCCCATGGTGGTGGGCCCTCTGCTCAGTGGGGAGTCTGCTTCTCCCTCTCCCTCTGCCCCTCCGCCCACTTGTGTGCTCTCTCTCTCTCAAATAAATAAAATCTTTAAAAAAATGGTTTGGGCCATTGTAAAGCCTTTCCCTTTCCATATAAATAATAAGCATTTTTAATAAGCATATTTATATTTATAAAATTAACCTTGCTGAAATTTTGATAGGAACTGAGGTAAATTTATAGATCAATTCAGGAAAATTGACATCTTTACCATATTGACTCTTTCAAATCTTGAACATGGTATGTCTCTCCAATCTCTCGATTTCTTTCATCAGCATTTTATATTTTATCCTACAGATCTTGTGTATGTTTTGCTAGATTTATACCTAAGCATTTCATTGCTTTGAAGCAATTTTAATTGGTATTTTTTATTTTGATTACTACTTGTTTAGTGTCAGTGTGTAGAAGTGTAATTGATTTTTGCATGGCAATTTTGAGATACTATTTTTCCCATTCTTTTACTTTGCACATGCTTATGTCATTATGTCTGAGGTGAATCTCTCATATGCAATATATAGTTGGGGTATTATTTTTAAGCCACTCTTCCAAATCTTTTCATTGGGGTATTTAAACTATTTACATTTAAAGCAATTTTTGCTACATTAGGGCTAAGTCTGCCACTTTGTTTTCTGCATGTTCACCTTCCCTCTCTCCGTCCTCTGTTTCTTTTTTCTTGCCTTCCTTTCAGTGCCCTGAACATTTTTTTAGAGTTTCATTTTGATTTCTCGATAAGGTTTTTGAGTGTATCACTGTATAATTTTCTTAGTCATTTGCTCGAGGGGTTATCGTATGTGTTTACACATGTAAGTTAATGCATACCCTGCTGGTGTCAACGTTTTATCATTTTGAGCAAAGTGTAGAAAACTTACTTCCACTCAGTTTCCTTGATCTTTCCAATTTATAAAATATAATTTTCTGAAGTATTTTCTCTACATCCATTGAGCAACACAGCAGATTGTACTGTAACTTTTGTCTCAACCATAAGATACGATGAAGAAAACTCACGAGGGGAAGGACATTCTATTCTGTTTATCCATTCCATTATTTTCCTCCCCTTTCTGAGGACCCTGGTTTCTTCTGTCATCATTTTTTAAAAGAAGATTTTATGTATTTACTTGACAGAGAGAGTGAGAGAGAACAAGCAGAGGGAGCAGCAGGCAGAGGGAGGGGGAGAAGCAGACTCCCCGCTGAGCAGGGAGCCTGATGCAGGACTCACTCGATCCCAGGACCCTGAGATCATGACCTGAGACGAAGGCAGACGCTTAACTGACTGAGCCACCCAGGCACCCCTGTCATCATATTTTTTATTTCTGGGGAGCTTCCTCTAGCCATTCTTTTTCTTCTTTAAAAAAAAAAAATTTTTTTTTAAAGTAATGTCTGCACCCAACGTGGGGCTCGAACTCACAACCCAGAGATCAAGAGTCACATGCTCTCTGGACTGAGCCAGCTAGGCACCCCTAGCCATTCTTTAAGGGTAGGTCTGCTTAGCAACAAATTCTCATAGTTCTTCTTCATCTGAGAATGTCTCTACTTCCCCTTCATTTTGGAGGGACAATTTTACCAGATATAGCCTTCCGAGTTGACGGTTTTTCTTTCATATGAGAAATCCACTGTCCGTTGAATCACTTTTACTTTGTGGGGCAGTGCATCATTTCTCTTCAGCTGTTTTTAAGATTTTTTTCTCTGAGGGGGCCTGGGTGGCTCAGCTGGTTAAGTGTCTGCCTTTGGTTCAGGTCATAATCCCGGAGTCTTGGGATCGAGTCCTGCATCGGGCTCCCTGCTCGGTGGGCAGTCTGCTTCTCCCTCTGCCCCTCACCCGACTCATGTTCTCTCTCTCTCTCTTGAATAAATAAGTAAAATCTTTTTAAAAAATTCTTTTCTTTCTCCGTTTTTGGTTTTTGAAAGTTTAATTATGATGTGTCTTGATGTGGAGTTCTTTGGGTTTATCCCGTGAGTTTTTATTTTGGATATTGTATTTTTTAGTTCCATAATTTTCATTCGATTCTTTCATTCTTATAACTTCTTTTTCTTTGCTGAGACTTTCTATTTTTTCCTTTGTTTCCAGAGAATCTGTAATTGATTGTTGAGTCGTGTTTTTTTATGCTGGCTGCTTTAAAAATCTTTCTCAGATATTTCCAACATCTGATTTATCTCAGTATTGGCTTGCCTTGATTGTCTTCTTTCACTTGGGTTGTGGTTTTCCTTGTTCTGGGAATGACGGGCAATTTTCTATAGTACCCTTCATAGTTTGGTTATTGTGTGAGGGGACTCTTTTTTTTAAAAAAATATTTTATTTATTTGAGAGAGAGAGACAGACAGTGACAGAGCTAGCAAGAGAGAGCACAAGCAGGGAGGAGAGAAAGAAGCACACTCCCCACTAAGCAGAGAGCCCGACGTGGGTGGGGCTCGATGCCAGGACCCTAGGATCATGACCTGAGCAGAAGGCAGATGCTTAACCAACTGAGCTGCTCAGGCGCCCCTGTCCTCCCCGTTTTTGCACTGTGGGCTTATTTACCTGTCCTCATCCTGTCACTGGAGTATTCGTGCGGTTTCGTGGGAATGAGCTTGGACAGGTGCTGCCTCTTGACATACTTGTCAGAGTTTTTTGCCCATTTTATTCATATTCGGAAAATATTTATTGGGGCTACTCTCGTTTCTTATTTCGTTAATTTCTTTTTTAAGTTTACTAATTTCCTCCTACTACTCTGTTGGTACTTGTTTCATTATTTATTTTCTTTCTAGAAAGGAATGCTTAGGTCATTTGTTTTTCTTTTTTCTTTTTTTTATTTTATAAAGTTATTCAAGACTTTTTTTTCTAGAAGTTTTCCTTTGGGCTATATGCAATGGCTTTTAATATAAGATATTATCATTGATAAAACTTTATAAAATAATATTTTACTTTATGTTTCTACTTTAAAAAACAGTTACTTATGAAATTGTAAAAATTCTGGATGGCTCTGGAATTCTGGTAGGTGTGGTAGGTACGGATGAGTCAGGAAGAAGCTCTCCTTTTGTAGTTAATTTCTCAATTATTGCTTCAAGGTAAGAAAATACTCTGTGTAATTTCTACATTTTAGAATTTACTGAGGTGTTCTTTATGGGGGAATCAAGCAAGGTTGGTAAAAGTTCCATGAGTATTTGAAGGCAGTGCTCATTCTGTGAGAGATCTTACACTTGCCTATAGAAGATAAGAAAAGGAGGGGCTACATCGAAAACCAGGGATGTACTGTATGGTGACTAACATAATATAATAAAAAATCATTATTAAAAAAAAAAGAAATACAAAAAAAAAAAAAAAGAAAAGGAGGGGCGCCTGGGTGGCTCAGTCGTTAGGCGTCTGCCTTCGGCTCAGGGCGTGATCCTAGCGTTCTAGGATCGAGCCTCACATCAGGCTTCTCTGCTGGGAGCCTGCTTCTTCCTCTCCCACCCCCACCTGCTTGTGTTCCCTCTCAAGCTGGCTGTCTCTGTCAAATAAATAAAATCTTAAAAAAAAAAAAGATAAGAAAAGGAATTTTCATTGCAACCCTTAAAAAAATAATTAATATTTACTTAGTACCTGTTTTGTGCCATGCACTATTCCAGGGTTTTTCAACTTTGGCACTACTGATATTTTGGACTGGGTTAATTCTTCGTGTGGGAGGCTGTCCTGTGCAGTGTAGGATAAGTTTAGCAGTATCCCTGGGCTCTACCCACTAGATGCTGGTAATAGCTGTGGTCTCCTTAGCCAAGTTACGATGACCAAAAATGTCTCTAGACATAGCTAAATGTCCCCGGGGTACAAACTTGCCCTTGATTGAGATCCCCTGTGGATTTACCTTTATGAATGCATTGAATCGTCATCACAAGTCGATGTGGTAGGTTCTACTGTTCCCCTTTTTACAGATAAGTATCCGTAAACCGAGAACGTATCTGTAAACTGAAACCCAGAGAGGCTCAAAGTAACTTTCCAAAGGCACAGGGCAATTAGGCATTATGTGTAACTGAAAAACCAAAACAAAGCAAAACAGAATCAACCTAAGTGTCATTCAATAAATTGGGGGAATAGGCATAAAAGGAACTTTGAAAAATTTAACTGCTTGATTCATTTACGATGAACAAATCTCAAAAACAATGCTCAGAGGAAAAAGCAAGTTGCAGAGATCTTTTAGGTGAAAATAGAATATGCATTAGTGTCTGTGACCGCTCAGGATTCTAGAGGTTTCCTTTCTGATCCCTTCCCCATTCCCAGAATTGTCCCTGTGTCTCCGGGAGTCCATGTGGGCTTCTGTCTCTCCATCTGTCCCTGTCAGGAAATTGGCTTTCCTCGAGTGTCCGGTGGCTCTGGTTCTTCCGTTCACATATAGGGGAAGAAACAACCAGGATATTGGGGGGCAGGGCTTGCTGGCTGGCAGCCATGATCACGGGGCTGGCTTTGTCCCTGGAGACCAGGGTTGCAGGAGGCAGCTTGTGCCCTGGGCACCCAAACTTCTTCTGGGCTGGGTGGCCTTGGGGACCCCAGGAGATGCTGCTGCAACTCAATTCACCCATTCCCTCTTCCTCTGTGGAAATCTTTAGCTGTGGACACCCCCTTTCTCTTTGTATTAGGGGCTCACAGGGCCTTTACTCCTTTACTCTCATGTTAATAGCGTCTTGGGAAAACAGCAGACACCCAGCCAATGCACACTACTAGGTCAGCTGCCACTCAAGTGTCTGCTTTCTGGCTTCTGAAATGCCATTATTATTGTCCCCTCGTTTGTTCTCCCCATGCATGTAGATTTCTCTCTATGTATACATATGCCAGTTGTTAAAATGCTGAAATATGTGTCCTCCCCGCCTCTGGTTGGTAAATTGATGCTGCCCTGCCCCCCCCCCGAGTGTCCCCCACAGCACTTGCCCCTTCCCTGAGACCCCGAGGCACCCCTAATGATCCAGAAACTGATGGGGTAAGGCCTGGTTTAGCTGGGAGGGCTGTCCAGAGCCCACCCCAGCTCCGGGGCCAGCCTCTGCCCTGGGGGGCCATGGTCTTCTTGCCTTTGCTGGGGAGGGCAAGTAGCCACAGGCACGTGGCTGATCCTGAAGTCCTCCCCTCTAGCTCCCTGGGTGATTTTGCCTACCAGCCAGATCTACAAGCCACTGGCATGCATGACAGCGCTGGGGTTCAGACAGACCTGGGACCTAACCCTGACTTCTCCGACCTCCAGGTGTGCGATGTTGGAGCCGTCGACTCCACTCTCTGAGTTTCTGTTTCACCATCAGTGACATGAGGAGGAGGACCCCTCATGCAAAGGGTTGTTGGAGATATCAGAAGAGGTTCTGTGCGTAGCAAGCGGATCCTGGGGCTAAGGGGATGCGCTGAGAGCCTTTCTTGAGGAGCGCCGTGTAACTCTCCCAATGGCCGCCAGATGGGGCCATTGGCATCAGTGACCCAGAGCGGCGGCGCTCAGCCCGGTGGGCATCTGCATCTCTGAGTTCCTTTCCTTTGTTGTTTTTTTCTTTAAAAATAATGGCTCCCCCGGGGAGAGAGAATCAGGATCTCTGGGCCCGTGGCTAGGATGCTAGTCCACACGATGAAAATCTGAGACCACTGATTTAGAGCACCGGGAGTCGGGGCCTCCCTCCCTCCTTTCATCCCTCCCTCCCTCCTTCCCTCCAGAGTGGGGCCTCATCCTTGGCTCTCCTTTCTTTGGCCCCGGACCCTCAGACCCACTATCGGACATGCCCCCCTGCGATTGATGGGATGACCCTGTTAGAGTCCATTTCCTGGCTTGGATCTTGGCAGAGAGTCAGTGAGCAGTGAGAAGCACCTTGGACCCTGCAGCCTGCCTGGGCCCAAAGTCCCCCTGATGTCGTTGACTTTGGCCAAGGCGACTGGATGAGTCATACTGATGGTGGAACATTTGGTTTCTCCTGGGAACACCCATCAGCAACAGGAACCAAAGGAATTCTGGTTGAAGAGGTGGCTGCAACCATCTAGGTTAGAGACAATGGGATGAGGTAGAAGGGGAACACTGGGCACAGATTTGGGAAGTGTGCGGGATGCAGGGGCCGGGGGGTGGGGCGGGGGAGAAGGGCCTAGAAAAGCCACACGCTTCCAACTGCGCTCCCCAGACCAGCAGCAGCTGCAACACCCAGGGGCTTGTCGGAAACACAGAATCTCCGGCCTCCCCCACCTGGTGAGTCAGACCTGCTGTTTAACAAGACCTCCAGGTGATTTATACGTACCTCGAAGTCTGGTACAGCCCTGATCTGGAGTGCTGACTAGGTTTCTGGCTGTTATGACATCACCCCTGAGAAAGGATGCAGGAGGGAGCAGGTGTGGGTGGGAGAGACTGTGTAAGTTTCATTTGGGGCCGTGGGATGTGGGGGTGCCTGAGGACACCCAGGCGCACTGTCTGGGAGGACCAGGGCATGTGCCTGAGCCTGGGAGCGGGAGATGCAGGTGTGGTGTGGGAGCCGGGAGCACCCCTGTGACAGCTCAAGTCCCAAGCGCAGATGCAAATCCCTCCAGGAGGGTGTCTGGGTGGCCCAGCCAATGATGTGATGGAGTGGACTTCAACTCAGCTCTTCTGACTCTGGGATGAGAGCCAGGACTCGCTTGTGGTTCAGACAAGTGTCCTTAGTGCCACGAGGACTCTGGGGCTTGTGTCAGTTGCCCAGGGCCCCTCCTCTGAGTAGCCAATCCCTTGTGACCTCTAGTCCACCTGCCCTCTCCACCCATACCTTGCCTGACCCCTCACACCGGTTTTGCGACATCCACCCCACGGAACTCACGGCCTTCTGCCCACTGCTCCCCGAGGCTGCTGCTGTCTGAGCCTCCCCGTAGTGATGCAGGCTGTACCTGGGCATTTCCCCTTCCTCATCCCCCAAGCCTACTTGATTCTGGTCCCCAAATCCATCCACTTCGCGTTCCCACCGTTCCTTCTCAAGAACATCATCTTGAAACAGAGGACTGCCATGGCTTGACACGGTATAATGGAGTGCAGTGTTGACCTCTCCAATTCCCTCTGCCCACAGCAGCCAGAGCGAGTTTCCCAAAGGCAAACCCGTTACCACACACTTTTGCTAGGAGTCTACTGGTGGCTTCCGTAGCTCTAAGAACAAAGTCAAACCTGTCACCAGGTCCTCGGTGTGTGAGATGCCAGGCCCAGCAGCCTGTCGCACTTGCCTGGGCCACTCCCCACCGTCCTTCTGCACCCCAGGTCTGCTCGGGGGGGGGGGGCTGCCTGCAGATCATAGCAGGCTCCTTCCCTGCATCCCCAGCTCAGAAATGACTTGCTTCTTAGCTCCGCTGTTGACACACTGAGCCTCTCCTTCATCGCAGATACGAGAGTTCCCGCCGTGTATCTGCTCCTTCTCCTGGCTGTCGGCTGTCTTACCCCACAACTGTCAGTGAGGGCAGCGGCTGCCCGCCACGTTCTTGCGTCTCTACTGGTGTCCAGTGACTGGCCAACCTGTTCCAGGATCCTGAGAAATTCAGGCAATACTTCCTGGAGGGCCTTCCTGAGATAAAGAGGAAAGGGGGGCAAAGCTAAGCTGTAGTCTGTAAGCAGAGACTCGTAGGCAGGGTCAACTGTGAGTTGAGACTGGACCGTGCTTATGGAGAGGGGAGAGACTGAGGTGTCCCAACAGGAGTCGTGGAACATGACTGGAGGGGGTTCTGGGATGTCAACGCCAAGGGTGATGAGGCCCGGCCCAGAAAGCCTCCAGGCCTCTGAGCTGGATCCAGGCAGCGCTCCTGGGCTGCCTGCTCCGGCCCTGCCCCGAGCTCCCCGACCAGCCCTGCCCTCTGGCCCAGTCCGCAGCCAGGCTCTGCTCCTCCTGACCTGCTACACCCCCATCTGAGCGCACGTTGGCTTCTCTGCCCTGACTGCTGTCAGGCTTTGTGACGCGCAGATGCCATTATACAGATCGGTAATGACACCTGCTCCCGAGGTCTGCCCTTTCCCATCCGGGGCCCATCCAGCCCCTCCTCCACCCCATGGGGTGTCGGCAATCAGCTCCCACCTGCACCTTCAGGTGCCTTATCCTTTCTCTGAGCCCCAGTTTTCTGTAAACTGGGGTGAAGGCATCTCCTCTCTGACCATGAGTGCCAAATGCTTCCCGCAACTTCCCCACTTTAGATCTTCTGGGCCAGTGGGGAGGACACCTGCTGGGGCTGATCTGTGACCAGAAAATGATCCCCACCGGCCCTGAAATTTGACAGGAGACATGCCTTTCTCCTTGCACAACAGCTCGGCGGGGCGGGAGGAGGTGCGTCCCTCTTCATCAACCTCTTCCCTTAGCTGCCTCCATTCTTATCTGGAGTGCACAGCCCCAGATACCTCTCCGTCACTCCTCTCAGCCCACCTCGCATCTCCGGGAAAGGCAGAATGTGCCAGCTGGCTTTGGGCACCGCCCAGGGCTTCCCCGCTGTGGCTGGTGCAGAAGGAGCAAGACAGGAGGGACAACCTACTCCACCCTTGCTCTCTGGCATCTGGAAAGCCCTGGGGAATTCCAAGATCATCGTGGGCTCCAGCCAGAGCTGCCACACCCTGCCTTCCCAACACCGCCCTGGCCTTGCCCACAAGCCCCCTCAGCTGCTCCCCATTCTCTCAGCCCCAGGCCCAGCTTTGTCCTCTGGAAAGCCTCCCTGATGACCCTAACCCCCAGGGCTCTCTCCTCCTCTGAGGACCGTGCTCCAATTATCTGTGCCACTTATAGCACTTGCAATGGACAACATCGGGCCTTATGCAAAACTCCATTCATTGATTCGGTGCTTTGTGGGGTGCGGGGTCTCTCCTTTATGCCTGGCCCAGTGCTCAGGGCTAGGTGGCTACCATGAGCCCCTTCCCCACCTGCCTACACACTGGCTGGTGGGCCTGGTGTGCTCTGAGGGACCCTCCAGGGCATCCCGCTCTCAGGGACAGATCAGGGACACTCGTGAGCAACCTCGTTGGCCTATGCAGGGCTGAGGGAAACATTTGGAAACTCTCGACCCTCCAGTCTTGGCCCCTGGGAGTGCATTAGGGCTGAAATATAGACTTTTTCAGCTTGAGTGGGATGTTGGTCAGTCAAGGAAGCCAAGACAAACGCTGCCTCTCCCGGCCCTGCCCAGAGGCGAGAGGCAGGGCAAAGAAGGCTCCAGAACGCCCTCTGCCGGTAGCCTCTCATGGACCGGTGTCTATTGCACTGAAAATGAACAGGTAGGTAGGCGTTGAGTTTGCACAGACCAATCCTTCCTGGAGCTGCCAATCTGGGAACCCCCCCAGGCCCGGGGAAATTCTCCAAGCTCAGTGCCACTTTAGGGGAACTGCCTGGAGGCCCGTTGGCCAGCTCACACTGCAGCTGTGCGCTCAGCCTGCAAAGCATCCTTCCACAGCTGTCCTCATCCTAGTGCAGGCGGGTAAGCGGGATTACTGCCCCTCCTGGTAAGATTAGCAAGGTTGAGACTGAATTCTCCAGTCTCACGTGGCAGGCATATCTCTCCCTGTCCTGCTGCTCTCACTGCCTCTTCCAGCTGGGGAAGGTGAGGACGGTCCCGTGGCAGGACTTGATTGGCTCGGTCTGGTCCCTACAAAGGAACAAAGCCGGCGTGCTGGGGCCGAGGCAGGTGCTGGCGAGGCTCTATAGCCCAAAGGGCGGATCCGGTGGCCGCAGCCCCATAGCCAGATCTCCCCAGCCCCACTCTCGGGAAATGGGGTTCCAGCGAGATCGCCTTTCCCAGCACCCATGGGTGCAGGGCCCAGGCCCAAAGGCTGACTCAGAGAATTCTATTCCCTGACAAAGCTATTGCTTCTGAGGTGGGCAGAGGTTCAACCCAGGAGGAAATGTCCCATCGTTTAGGGACTTTTGTAGGGACTGTTTCCTGTGGGCTTGCTAAGCTGGTCACAGGAAACCTCAATGCTCGGACCTGCTTGAGTGTGAAGCCAGGGCCAAGTGGGGAGAGGACAGGCTGGCGAGGAGACGCACAGGCCTCGGGGTAGGACATCAGCCACCGACCGGGGATGCCTGCTGTTTACCCTCTGGGTTTCAGCTAACCCAAGCAATGAATGCCCTTTGTCTTGGGTCCAACCTGTGCTCCTTCCCAGAAGAGCCCAGCAAGGCTCAGGGCCCAATGGGCTGAGGTTAGAGCTTGGCTGTCCTGCAGGAAAGGAGCATGGCTATGCGAATTCACAAAAGTTCTAGGTGGAGGCTGGGCAGAGGGAAAGGTGGTCTCAGAAGTGTGTGTGTGTGTGTGTGTGTGTGTGTGCGCGCGCGCGTGCCCACAGGGAGATGGGGAAAGCAGGGGGTGTCAGAGGCCTGAGCCAAGAAATGAAGGAATTTGCTGATGGTAGCAGAAGCCCTAAGCAGGGTCCTGGAGAGGTCCAGGGAGCCTTCACAGAGTTGGGTTCTAGGGTCTCCCCCCTCCTGCTGATGCCCAGATCCGTCGGGTGCTTTCCTGAATAAATCAGCTTTCTCTGGGTCTATAGGACTACTCTTTCCACAAAGACTCAGGCTCACCCCATCCCTGGGAGGTAGTGGATGCAGAAGCCCGATTAGATCTGACCCTGCCTTTCAGGTCCAGAATGGGAGGAGGAGGCAGGCCTGGTCCTCATGCCAGGTGCCCAGCACTCCCGTGGCCCCAGACAGCAAGGCCTGCTTAGCCCGGACACGTGAGGGGGCCAAGAATCCCGTGACAAGCACCAAGTTCTACCCTTCTGCTGCAGAGGGGACAGTCTGTGTCTCAAGGAGGCCCCGTCTCAAGGCAGATGTGGAGGCCCTGAAATGTGAAATGGCCAGATGGGCCTGGAGCGGGAGACAGCTGCCCCGGGGGGCGTCACCCACCTGGCCCAGGGGTCTGGGGAACGGGGCTGCAGATGACCTTGGTAACCAGCTGTGCCAACAGGCTGACATCTGCTCTGGGGCCAGTCTGGGTGGCCCCCAGGTTGTCCGATAACAAAAAACAACACACTGAGCGGGAACGGAGGTCTTCGGGGCTCTGACTTTGGGTTCCACCCCCAGAGGACTCCTCCCCAGGCCCCTGCTGGTCCCCCCCACCAGCCAGCTGACAGAGCAGCCCGGACACCAGGTCCCAGCTGCCTGGAGGAGATGCCCCATGACTGCTGTAACAAATCACAAACCGGAGACTTAAAAAAACGCATTCATTCTGTCATAGTTCTGGAGGCCAGAAGCTTGAGATCCGTCTCACTGGGCCGAAGTCCAGCCGACGGCACGGCTGGGTCCCTCCGGGTGCTCCAGGAGAGCATCTGTTCCTCGCCTCCCCCGGCTTCTGGGGGCCTCAGGCATCCATCCCTTGGCTTGTGGCCACGTGGCTGCGATCTCTGCCTCAGAGTCACATCAGCTCTCCCTCTTCTGTGTCTAATCTCCCTCTGCCCTGCACGTATAGGGTCCCTTGTAGTTGTCTGTAGGCCTGCCCAGATAATCCAAGGTAATCTCCCCACATGAAGATCCTCAATCAAACCACATCTGCCAAGACTCTTTCCATATAAGGCGACGTTAATAGGTTTAGGGATTAGGATCCGGGTATCTCTGGGGGCTATTACTCAGCCTGCTACCCTCCCCTCTGTGTGGAGCTGGGGGGTCTCTCAGCACAGTGGGCATTAAGATTGGGCTCCTAGGAGGAGGCAGCTCCGAGGGACATGCCCACCCTCCAACTGGGGGTGACCAGGGCCTCCACCCCACATGCTGCCTGAGAGGCCACCCGAAGCATGGTGAACCACAGCTGCAGCTCCAGGCCGAGGAGCTTCCTGGTGAGTGGCCAAGAGACATTGATGCCACTTGACACAAAGCCTTGAAGAACAGGGCCCCATGGGGCGGCTCTTAGGAAAGCAGACTCCCAGGTCCAGGAATCGGGGTCTTGCACAAGCTCCCAGGGGACTCAGGTGTGAAAGAAGTCAGAGGAGTATTGAGGTGTAGTTCCCCTCTACTGATGAGTGAAGGGTTCCCCTGAAGAGCATTGTCCTGGGGGCTGTTTGGGTTCTGGGAGATTTCTTGCTCACCTCTGCAGGTCAGGAACTTGGGGGTCCTGTGAGCTCGGGGGCGGGGGCAGGAGGGTGAGTCAAACAGAACCTCCCCAACACCAGGAACAGCCGCGCGCACACTTTGACAGGTAAGCCTGGAGCCAGAAGCGTACCCAAGGGCAGAGCCCTTGGAGCTCACCACAGATAGGCCCACCGAGATGTCAAGGCCCCCACAGCACCCCCAGAGACAAGATCTGACCACTGTCAGGGTGGGCTTCTGCCATCCCGGGCAGCCCCGTTGCTGGAAAGTGGTCTTCTGAAAAGAAGGTGCATGGACCACATATTATGGCCTTGGGGTCACCCCCAAAGGATACCCAACGGTCCCTTTGGACTGGTTGCTTAGCAAGCAGCCCAGATACTTCCCCTGGTCCCACAAATAGCAATGAAGGGCCCACCCCATGCCACACACTTGGGACACCTTTGTGAGCAAAGGAGAGAGCTCTATGGCCCCCTGGAGCTAATCTTCTGGTGGGGGTGGGTGTTTCAGGTTGAGCTCCTCTGTGTCTTCATTGGAGCAGCAGGGATGAAAGCCCACCTCACGAGCAAGACCAAGCAGGGCAGAGGACCAGGAGAGACACCACTCATTAACTTTTGTTCCTACCTGCCCTCCCTTCTCCAGGGCGGAGTCTGCTCCCACGTGCTCAGGGGCTTGTCTGGGGGCACTCTGAGTCCTCACCTAATATCATCCGCCCCACCATGACCCCAACCCCAGCTGGTCCCAAGACAGCTTTCTGTCCATGAAAGACGAATGTCTCAGATAGAACAGGTGTCCAGAAGTCCACGTGGCTTTACTGCTGATTCCTGCAAGGGGCCAGCTAGGTGGCTATCCATTGCTTCTATGGGCACAGCCCCCACCCTTCCCTTACTGCCCACCTCTCATCCCCAGTGCCCAGACTAGCTTCTGTCCTTGGGAAGGGAGGGTAAGTGGAAGGAGCCTTCCCAATAGGGCAGAGGCCTTGAAGCCCGAGGAGACTACTAGCTCAGGGTGCGGCGCTCCTAGACCCCAGCCCCAGGAGACACTGCTCAGGGTGTGTCCTTTCTTCTACGACACCCCAGCACCATGTTTGCACTATTCCTCTTTCTTTTGAGGAAATTCTCCTCTATGCGCTGCTTTGTTCTACCATATGATCTGCATGTCTGCTGACCACCTGCCATGCACCAGGCACTGTTCTAGGCACTGCTGATACAGCAGTGAACAACCCGGACCAAAGTTCTGCCCCGGCGAGCTTGTATTCCAGTGCAGGAAGGAGGAGACAGGGCGGACACAAGCACGCAGGCATGGGAGCCAGGTGGCGGAGCGTGCCGTGGAGAGACAAAAGGCTGTGTCAGTGGACTATGAGCAGCAGTTGCAGGAGAGGGGGTGAGAACAGGTCCCATTGAGAAGGGGACATTGGAGCAAAGACCGAGGGAGAGCAGGAGAGGGAGCCATTCTGTCTGGGGAAGAGCCTTCCAGGCTGAAGGAAGACCAAGGGCAAGACCTAGAAGAGGGGGTCTGTTCTTAGCTATGCCCTTGAGTTGCCCTCCCCTACCTCAGGCCCTTGACACCTGCTGGGTCAATCACAGTACCCGGCCCTGGTCACAGGGATCTGGAAGTGTGTGTGTAGGTGGAGGGGGCGGGGAAGGGGGTGTGGTGGGACTTTCGACCCAAGCCAGGTCAGGGGGAGCTCCTTTCACCTGGAGCAGAGTGCCAGGGCTTTGCCCCTGGTCCTGGAATGGAGGCCGCCACGTCTCCACCCAGGGGAGAAGCTAGTCTGCGTGAATGAAGCCAACACACTCTCAGAAAGCAACAGGGAGGAGGGGAGAGAGGGCGGCTGGCGTTCCTATCATTGGTTCCCATTCTCCTGAAGTCTCCTCCCCTCTGCCTTTCCTAATTTGACTTGGCTTATGTATTGTTCATAGCTTTTGTTTTCTGTGTATTATGAGGTTTTGGCATCTTCCAAAAAAAATCTTCCTGACTGGGGAGACTGCCCCTTGTGGGACTAGCGAATTCTTCGAGATGGCAAAGGGCCCAGCCCAGAGCAGGGCTTTGTTATGCAAACTGCAAACTAACTGTTCAGAACCCCTGGCTTCTCTACCTGGCCCATAAAGCCCAGGAGTCAAGGCTCCTCTGCCTTAATCCTCCCAGGCCAGGTGACCCACAACTCGGGACCACCCCTCTAGCTTAGAACCAAACCAGCCCATCCCAAACTGTTCACCCTTTCCTGAGGTGACCCCAAGAAAGCCTCTGGCCCAGACCTGCCCATCACTCTTGTCTTCTGCCTCCTGACCACACTGGTGTCTTTCCCACCGTATGTCCTGCCTCCTGTCCTGAGAACCAGCGACTATAATAAAGTGTATTTTCCTGAGCCTCTCCTGGGACTCCTCTGTGGCTACCCCTGACTGGCCGTCAGGTAAAAAAAAAAAAAAAATCCACGAAACATCTTTCTCTCACTTCCCACCGGAAGTCCTTCCCTGACTTCCCCACATGTGAAACTCTGCCTTACTCTTTTAGATCCAGTCTCAATGTCACCTTCTCTAAGAAGCCGACCTCAAGGGGTGCCTGGGTGGCTCAGTCTTTAAGCGTCTGGCTTTGGCCCAGGGCCTGATCCCAGGCTCCTGAGATCGAGCCCCGCATCGGGCTCCCTCCTCCACTGGGAGCCTGCTTCTTCCTCTCCCACTCCCCCACTCCCCCTGCTTGTGTTCTCTCTCTCTCGCTGGCTGTCTCTCTCTCTGTTAAATAAATAAATAAATAAATAAATAAATAAATAAATAAATAAATAAATAAGCCAACCTCAAGTAGCCTCTGAGAAGGCTCCCTTTCCCCTGGGGATCCTGCAACCCACCACTCAGTTGTCAAACGTCAGGCTTTGGGGGCAGATATGCTCAATGCTCCGTGTCACCCAGAGCAGCATGCAGGAGCACAAAGCAAGTCCAAGTCAGGGGAGATGCTCCCGGAACGGAGCTGGTATGGCGTTTTAGAGAAGAATCGGCAAAATGTGGCAAGAACTTCCAAGAGGGTACACCATTGCCCTAATACTTTCACTTCTAGGAATCTGCCCTTTGGAAGTAATCTTTAAAAATAAAAATAAATTTCTGCCTGGCGGTGCTCATCACAGTGTTGTTTTAAATGTATTGCTGGTCATCAAAGGTATGCATGCATACAGAATAGAGACATAAGAAACCATGCAAGAATTATATCAAGAACAGCAGGGGCACCTGAGTGGCTAAGATGGTGAAGTGTCTGCTTTCAACTCAGGTCACAATCGCTGGGTCCTGGGATGGAGCCCCACATCTGGCTCCTGGCTCAGCAAGGAGTCTGCTTCTCCCTCTCCCTCTGCCTCTCCCCCCTGCTCATGCTCTCTCGCTCTGTCTCTCTCTGTCTCAAATGAATAAATAAAATCCTTCAAAAAAAAAAAAAAAAGGAACAGCAGTCTCTCCACATCCTGGGCACGCTCTGTCTCTCTCTGTCTCAAATGAATAAATAAAATCCTTCAAAAAAAAAAAAAAAGGAACAGCAGTCTCTCCACATCCTGGGCAAGTTTTCTAGTTGATTCTGTAGGCATGAATGTTCATATCCCTAAGTAGCATACTTATATTGCTACTTCTGGACTGTTTCATTTTAAGTTCATTTATTGCATTTCCACAGTGCAAGCTCACGTCCCTTCTTTCTCTCTTCCCAGACCCCATACCCACTGTAATCCCTCATCTTCCCTGTATATGCGGTTTTATCATCATTTTGGCTAGATTGCTCTCCAGGAGTTGTATCATTATGTCTTTGTAAATGCTATTCACAGCTGAACATGTGGGGCTGTAATTACTTTCCCTTTTCTAGAACAGCCTTTTATTTGCACTAGGGGTAATGACTGCCATTTATTTCTCATCACTCATTTCCTCCCTAAACTTTTTTTCCACTTAGGTAAATCTCCTTTTGACTGTGTAAAAAAATATATTAAATGTCTTTGCACCTTGAATTTCTTGAGAGCTCTCTCCTGGAGCTTCCTGGCCCACTCCAGTCTGGACAGGTGACCGTGCGCCTGGCATGTGGCTTGACCATTGTCCTGGGTCCTCCTCTGCTCACTCCTGGGCTGGAGTTACCTTTGAACAAAGGGAAACGAGGTAAGCTCTACATCCATCCCAGTTTTCCGTCTGGGAGCACCTTTCAAACCACAAACTGTTGCTGAAACAGAGGGCACAGTTTTATTGGGTAGATAAATGGAAATTTGGGTTTAGAACTGCTACAACAGCTAATATCAGTGGAGCAGAATAACAGAAAGGAGGGAGCTAGGCAGAGAAGGACACAGAAATCTGCATAGTGGTCCCTTTGAGTCTTCAGCCAAAGACTGGGCTGGCATCTGGTGGTAAGACTCTGTGAGGCCACTTGGAGAACGATAATTAAGAAACTGAGCTGACTTGAGATTCCTGAGGACATACAATATTGGAAGGAATTGCAATTCCAAACAGCCAAAAGAAAAAGAACTGGATGAATGTCAAGCACTCAGATGGGACACCACAAAGACAAACAAAACACAATACTTTTTAAAGGAAAACAATCTAGTCCCACAATAACGTAGCATAACAATGTCCAGCACACTATAGAAATTTAGTAGGCATAAGAAGCCCATCATAAGAGGGGGAACAAGTCAACAGAAACCAACTCAAATATGACAAAGATGCTGGGATTGGTGGACAAAGTTATCACAAGAAATTCAAGGAAAAGATGGGGGCCCAGCACAGAAATGAAATGTGAGAAAGGGAAAAAAATGAAAATTCTAGAACTAAAAAATAAAGTACCTGAAGTTAAAAATTCACAGAATGGGTTTAATAGGAAAATGAACAGTACAGAAGAAAGGATTAGTAAACTTGAAGACAGATTAATAAAAACTACCCAAACTACTGTACACAGAGAAAAACAAGAGAAGAGCTACAGTGACCTGATTAGCATGCTTAAGATGTACATAAGTAAAGTTCTGGAAGGAGAGTAGTATTGGGGCAGAAAAAGTATTTGAAGCAATAATGGCCAATTTTTTTTCTAATTTTTCCCAGTTTTATTGAGCTATAATACACATATAACATTAGCTTTCGGGGTTCTATGTCATAATCTGATATATGTGTATATTGCAGAATGGTCACCAAAAAGTCTACTTAATATCTGTCATCTTACATAGTTACAAATTTCTCCTCATCATGAGAACTTTTAAGATTTGCTTTCTTAGTAACTTTCGAACATAAGATACAGTATTGTTAGCTTTAGTCACCATGCTGTACATTACATCCCCAGGACTTATTTATCTTATAACTGGAAGTTTATGTCTTTTGACCACCTTCACGCATTTTGCCCACCCTCCACTTCTGCAACCATCAACTCGTTCTCGGTATCTCTAGGTTTGGGCTTTTTAATATTCCAAATATAAGTGACATCATACAGTTAATCTTTCATGTTTTTTTTTTTAAAACCCTTTTTAAAAAAATTCATGTTTTTTCCTTCTGTATATCCAAAGACCACATATTGAAAGCACATAGTTGGATCTTGCCCTATTCAGTTTGACAAGCCCTGTCTTTCACTGGAGTGTTTAGTTCATTTACATTCATTGATAATAGTGTATAGATTGTATTTATTGTAGAGCATCTTCCTATTTGCTTTCCATTTGTCCCATGTATCTTTTGTTTCTTTTTTCTTCCCTTGCTGACTTCTTTTGGACTAATAACGTAATTTTTTTTTGAAATTCTATTTTATCTCTTCTATTGGATTTTTAGCCATGCCTCTTTATTTTAAACTTTTGGTTGTTGTTCTAAGGGTTACAACAGTCATCTTCAATTATTACAGGTCACCTTGAATTTATATTATGCTTTTTCATATATAATTTAAGAAACTTAAAATAGTATGCTTCCTTTTACTCTCTTCTACACTTTATACTATTGTTGTTACATTTAAAAAAACTCATATATATTGTAAACTCTACATTACATTGTTTTTGTTACTTGCTTGAAACAGTCAATTGTGTTAAAAAAATAAAGAAACTAGGAAGAAATTAGAGTGTCTAGACAAAGTAAATTTCAGGACAAGGACTATTACCAGAGATAGAGTCATTTTATAATGATAAAGTTTCAATTAATCAGGAAGATATAATACTTATAAATGTGTATACACTTACTAGGAGAACATTAACATTTAGGAAGCAAAAACTGACAGATCTAATGCAGAACTAGACAAATCCACAATTATAATTAGGAATTTTTACATTCTCCCTAAGTAATTGATATAAACCAAAATAGACCCCCCCCCAAAAAAAGTAAGATATGAATGCTTTTAACATTACTATCAACCAACTTAATCTGATATTTATAGAACACTCTGCTAAACAACTTTGGAATATAAACTCTTTTTTTTTTTTTAAGATTTTCTATTTATTTATTTGACAGAGATAGAGACAGCCAGCGAGAGAGGGAACACAAGCAGAGGGAGCGGGAGAGGAAGAAGCAGGCTCCTAGCGGAGGAGCCTGATGTGGGGCTCGATCCCACAACGCCGGGATCACACCCTGAGCTGAAGGCAGACGCCTAACCGCTGTGCCACCCAGGTGCCCCAAACTCTTTTCAAGTGTACATGTAACATTCATCAAAGTAAACCACTTCTTGGTCAATGAAACAAATCTTACTGAATCCAAAATGATTGAAATCATACAGTACATGTTCTCTGACCACAGTGGAACTAAATTAGAAATCAAAAACAAAAAACAATCTGGAAAATTCCTAATATTTTAAGTTGATCAGAACACTTCCAAATAATGAATGGGTCAAAGAAAAAATGCTGTGAAAAATCAGAAGATATTTAAAATGAATGCTAGAGAAAAAAAACCCAAAATATCAATACTTGTGGAATGCAGCTAAAGCAGAGCTTAGAAGGAAATTTAAAGTTTTTGTAGGGGTTCAAGACAGACCCCCTCCCTCCCAAAAGTGCCACTTTGGCATGTGGATTATTTTGAGTTGAAGGCACTTGAGACCTTGCGAGCTCAAGAGAAACTTTTGTCTTCCCTTAATCACACAGAAGAATCTAAATTGGGGGTCTTTCCCAGAATAAGAGTTATTTACAGAGATAAATTTTATCTGAGTGACCCATCTGTATGGTAGGGCAAACATCTAATTACCAAAAATCTGCTCTTCTTATCATCTTGTGAAGTACATTCTTCTTATCATCTTGTGAAGTACATTCCTTTCCATCTAAGTCCCAGATCCCCATCCCCTTCTCCTTAGTTCAGAATGATATATATACCTCATTTTGCCTGTCTTTGGAATTTCTATGTTTATGTGGATTCCATGTATGTATGCCTATTAAATTTGGTTTTTTCCTGTTAGCCGGACTCACACCAATTTATTGCTTAGTCCAGGTGGAGGGACCTTTAACAGGACAGGAATTCTTGCTCCCCGACACTTAAAGTAGGCTACACACCCAGCATGGAGCCCAATGCGGGGCTTGAACTCATGACCCTGAGATCAAGACCTGAGCTAAGATCAAGAGTCTGATACCCAACAGACTGAGCTATCCGGGCACCCCACTCCCCAACACTTTAAATGATTATATTGTTCAAGAGTGAAAGTTTAAAGTCAATTTTGTTAGTTTCTGCCTGCAAAAGTTAGGGGGGGAAAAGCAATAAATTAGAAGGAAAAGGAGCTCAACGCTGGCCCAGAAGACAATAAAACAGCAAATATATAAACAGTAGAGGAAATCAACAATTCAGAAGATTGTCCTTCAACAGAGGAGTCAGCTTGAAGGGATCCCAATATCCAAATGTGGGAACATTTGAGAAACAAAATAAACAATGGGTTATAACCCACATGGTAAAATAAATATCCATGAATCTGATATAAATAAGTATTTAAATATATAACTAAATGGGAGAGAAAACTCTCTAATAGCAGTGTTCTTTCTTTCTTTCTTTCTTTCTTTCTTTCTTTCTTTCTTTCTTTCGATTTTATTTATTTATTTGACAGAGAGAGAAACAGCCAGCGAGAGAGGGAACACAAGCAGGGGAGTGGAAGAGAAAGAAACAGGTTCCCAGCAGAGCAGGGAGCCCAATGTGGGGCTCAATCCCAGGACCCCGCGATCATGCCCTGAGCCAAAGGCAGTTGCTTAACGACTGAGCACCCAGGTGCCCCCTGAGCCACCCAGGTGCCCCTTAGAGCAGTGTTCTAATTCATAAATGTAGAAGGGACCATGGAAATAGAAAATCATTTCTTGGAATGCACCACTCTAACAATTGTTGCAGGCAAGGAACCATTAATGGTTGCTAAAAATTTGTTATCTAGAAGTCTCCCCCAACAGGCTGCCCATTAATTACAAAGACGAAAATAGTAACTTTACAGTGGAGAAAATTGGCAGACACCACTTAACCAAGTGACCAAGGCTGACATTAACAGTGATGAGACAGGTCAACGGCATGTACCTTCTGGTAGGATGCACTAGGCAACAGGTAGGAAGGACACAACAACTGCTTGTGCATGTAACTTCTTGTCTACCCCATGCTCGCACAGAAGCATTTATGGTTGCCAGAGATGACATCAAGGTGACTTTGTGTATCAGTCCGGATCTGATCAGAGAAGCAGAACTTGCAGGCAATTATAGGGATTTATTAGAGGAGTTGGACCTTGTGCAATGTGGAAGCTGGTTTCTGTGCCTGGTGCTAGAGCCTGAAGTCAGCAGACCAGGCAATCAGAAGAGAAGATTTGGATGTTAAGAGAGGGAAACAAAGACAAGCTGGGACCTGTAGGCATGAACGGGAGCCTAGGAGAATGGACTGGAACCCATGCTGAGCTATCACCATCTTCAATGCTCCAGCTTTGACGATGAATGTGACCTCCTGGAGAAGCTAGCACCCTTCGTCATGGAGCTAAACATGTACCTGGCCCAGGAGCCTGAGAAGCCGACAGAGGATCTGGCAGCAGCTGCCTACACCAGCCAAGTGAGCCAGCAGGGAAGTGTGTTGCATGGGCCCTAATGGGGTATTGTATTAAAGAATATGCTGCTGCTTCACTTCCACGTCCATAATCTCCTGTGAAATGTCTCTGTGGTCCATGTGCACCTGGAACCATGCAGGGACAGGAACTCTGGGAAACAGTTCTAGCTCAGCTAACCTGACGCAATGCAAATCCACCACACTTCAACACAGAGAAGCCACTGACTTGGCTTCTCTCCAGGCACTTGGGGTCCTGGTCTTCATGCCAATTCACAGCTCTCTGGGTCCAGGCACAGTCACACAGACTGGGGGATTCATAGTAGACAGGGCCCATCACCAATTCCCCAGGCACTACATTCCACTTGTATCTTGACTTCGTATCTTCCAAGGAAACACTCTATGGAAGGCAACCCCAGGTCATTTCTCCAGTCAGGCTTACTTCTGTGAAGAAAGGGTCCAGACCTGCTGTTACCTTTTCTCATGAATGTGTTCCCTCTTTTTGTGCTCTCTGGAAGAGTTAGTGAGATGGTTGCAATGTCTTCCTTAAATGTTTGGGACAATTCATCAGCAAAGCCATCTAGGCTTTCAGTGAGTGTTTTATAGGAAGGTCTTAAGTTATGCATTAAATTGCTTTAATATTTAAACTCTTCAGATTTTCTGTCTTCCTCATTCTATTTTGCTAGGTTGTGTTTTTTCCCAGGAATCTATCTATTATGTCTACATTTTCAAATTTATTGTCATAAACTTTTATATAACATCTTATGATATTTTTAATGTCCAAAGAATATGAGATCCTGTCATTTGTGACAATGTGGATGAATTAGAGGACATCATGCTAAGCGAAATAAGTCAGAGAGAGAAAAATACTGCATGATCTCATTGATATGTGGAATCTAAAAAAGTTGAAAACATAGAGGCAGAGAGTAGAATGGTGGTTATCAGGGACAAGGAAGTGGGCAAAAATGGGGAGACATTAGTTAAAAGGTATAAAGTTGCAGTTACTTATGATGAATGAGTCTAGAGAGCTAATGTACAGCATGGCATTTATAGTTAATAGTATTGTGTTGAATCCTGGAAAATTGCTGAAAGTAGATGTCAGGTACTCTCACCACACACACAAAACGGTAGCTGTGTGAGGAGATGCATATGTTGATGAGCTTGACTGTAGTAATCATTTCACTATGTGTATGTATATCAAAATGTCATATTGTTTACCTTAGGCACACACAATTCTTATTTCATAAGAAGAACACGCAGTGACATTTTCTTTTCCATTACTGGTTATTTGTGTCTCCTCCCTTTTTTCCCCTTAATCTCATTGGGAGCTTATCAATGTCCTAATCTTCAAATAGCTATATTTTGAGTTTCCCAATTCTAACTATGTATATGTTTCTTTTGCATTCATTCATTTTTGTTCCTATCAGTATAATTTCCTTCATTCTATTTTATTTGAGTTTAATTTGCTATGTTTTGCATTTTTAAAGTCATACTTATTAGAATTTTAGTGGGATGTCCATATGGAGCAGAGGTCCATTGTGTAAGTTCAATCTACCATCTTTAACTAAAAACATAGAATTATTTATATATAAAACTGGGAAATACATAATTACTCAGTCTTAGGCCTCAAGGTCACAAATATTTTCTATGTTTTCATCTAGAAGTTTTATAGTTTTACATTTTACGTTTAGATCTCTGATCCATTTTTTGTTAATTTATGTATAAGGTATAAGGTATATGTTGGGGATTTTGCCTTTCCTTATGTATATTCAATTTTTCCAGCAACATTTGTTAAAGGAATTACCCACTTTTCACTGAATTGCCTTCACATATTTATCAAAAATCAGTTCTCCATATATGTGAGTCTAATTTCTCAACTTTTCTGTTCCATTATCTATTTCTCTATTATGAGACTATCATACAATTTTGATCATATACTTTATAAAAAGTATTAAAATCAGGTAGCATTAGTCTTCTAATTTTGATTCTTTTTTTTCAATGTTATGTTGGCTCTTCTAGGTGCTTTTTAATTTTTATGTAAATTTTAGAAATAGCTTGTCAATTTCTACAAAAAAGCCTGCTGGATTTTAATTGGGATTGCCTTGAATCTATAGTTTAATTTAAGGAGAATTATTGTATTAATTTGAAACAATTCATTGCTAATATATAGGAATAAGATTGACTTTTGTACTTTGATCTTGTATCCTGAAATCTTATTAAATTCATGTGTTAGTTCCAGTAGCTTTTTGTAGATTCCACCAGATTTTTACATAGACCATCATGTGGACTATGAATCAAGAGTTTTTCTTTTTTTCCAGTCTGGCTTGATTTCATTTCTTTTTCTTGCCTTACTGAACTTGCTAGAAGCTCCATAAAAAGAAACTGAAATTTAAAATCTAGCATTTTTAATGGCAACAAAAATATGAAATAAGAATAAATAAAACAAAAGATGCACAATATCTATAAAATGAAAATAATAATACATTGCTAAGACAAATTTTTGAAGACCTAAACAAATGGAAAGGTATACTTTTTCATGCTTTGGAAGAGTCAGTGTTGTTAAGATGTCCATTTTCCCCAAGATGATCTATTCAATCAGGGCCCCAAAGGCCTAACAATGAATTTCCCTAGTCTTCCCAGGTATTCCCCCAACCAGAGGGAAAGGCTCCTTACCCAGGAGCTCTCCTACCAGCTGGACCAGCAACACTCCATCCAGTGTTCAACCTAACAGGTTCATCTTCCTGCTAGCCCATGAAAATACTCAAACAAGCCAATCACATTCTTCCATAGGAACCAAGGGTCACTCCACCCTCTTGTCACTACAAAGTCTGCCTCCCACAGCCCCCACTGGTTCACTCCACTCCTGACTGCAACCTTCATGTGGCCCTGAATGGCATATGGTGTCCTCTTCCCCTGGGCTGTGAGTATATGTGACTAATAAATGGCTTTCTTGTCCGACCAGTGTCGGGTGTTGTATGTTCAGCCATCTCATACTATCCTTCCCTCAACAAAGGGTGAGTAAGAGGCAATCAGAGCAAATGGCTAAAGTGAAAAAGACTGACCATACCAAGTGTTGGCAGATATGTGGAGACACTGGCATTCTCAAAACTATTGGTAGAAATCTAAAATGGCACCATGATTCTGGAAAACAGTTTGGCAGTTTCTTAAGAAGTAAAATATGGGTGATATCACCGAAAATGGTGGAGTGGGGAATATTAGGGGGCTTATCCCTCTCTAGAAACACTGAAAAACCTTGGCAAAAATTGTCAGAAGCAATTTTATCAGAACTCTAGAAAAGAATCAAAGATTTCTAGCAAGCAAGCAAGAGCTTAACCAGAAGAAAGGCCACTGAAATGTGATAGGAGGGCTTTGTGGCCGCTAACTCACCCTTTTCCCGGTCCACATTTCCAGTGCAGTACTTGGGAGAAGGGTAGATTTGTTCCCAATAACCTGTGTTTGTTTTGTTCTGTCTGAGGTTTCCTGAAGGATTGATGTGAGGGGCTTGCCTTTGTTTTGCCAACTTGGAACTGTCTCAGGTTGGAGAAGTGGCTATACAGAGGATATTGCTCAAAGAACAAGCAGCTGTCACCTGGGGTTGGCAGGGTGGGGGAGGGGAGTGGATAACAACTGGAGCAAAAAGTAAACAAGCCAGAAGCCTGGGAAGAAAAGCTAGGGGTTGGGATACCCTGGGGACTAAATGCTTTGAAAAGCTCCCACGTGTAATGAGGGATCTAGAAAGCCTGGTGCATGCCAGGGAAGGACGTGTGCTCAGAAGAGAGCTTTTACTACTTGCAGACCTGTAGGTTTTAGAAAAGCAGCAAGCAAAGTCTCAGGCAGAGTTTAAAATGGCCTGGCTAAGCACAGAAGGTGTGTCTCAACACAGAGACAACTCGCAAAGACCTGAAGGGTATTTTGTTGCTTTCTCCTTCTTTTTTCTCTCTCGGCTCATGGTATCTCAAGAAATCCCTATCAAGCTTTCTCTGATGACTAAGCTAAAGGAACAGAGACATTGGGGCCAGACATCCCAAAGCATAGTCTTTACGGAAGTAGTTTAAAAGTCACTAAACAAGCAACTGCAACTCACAGCAAGCAACAACACACCCTGAGGAGATGACAGAATCCAATTTCCAGGTTACAACAGCCTAATATTTAAAATGCCCAGTGTTTAACAACAACAACAACAACAACAACAAAGTATTAGGCATGCAATGAAACAAAAAGGTATGGCCTATTCACAGGAGAAAACAAAATTAACAGAAAGTGTCCCTGACATTGGAATTACAACACAAAGACTTTAACTGAACTGCATAACCACACTCAAAGAAAAAAAAGTGAACCATGGACAGAGGATGAAAGGAACCCAGAAGAAGGATGTCTCAACAGATAAGAGAACATCAATGAGGAGATAGAAACTGTAGAGATGAGCCAAACAAAATTTGAAGATGGTTATAGACTTGTGTTTGTGTCCCCTGCCCTCCCCAAATTTGTATGTTGAAATCAAATCCCCATTGTGGTGATATTTGGAGGGTGGGCCTTGGAGGAGACTATTTGGAGGAGGAAGGCCCTCATGAATGGGATTAGTGTCTTCGTAAAAGAGACCCCAGGGAGTCCACTTGACCCTTCCACCATGAGAGGTTACAGTGAAAAATGGCACAAAGAAAAATGGAATAAACTCAGAGACCTACACTGACACACATTATAATTAAACTGTTGAAAGATAAGGATAGAATCTTGAAAGCATTGTGACAACATAGATGGACCTGGAGGGCATTATGTTGAGTGAACAAGTCAGACAACAAGAAAGACAATTACTGTCTGATCTTACTTGCATGTGGAATCTAAAATAGTTAAATTCATAGAAACAGTGAGTAAAATGGTAGTTACCAGGGGCTGGGGGGACGGGGAAATGGAGAGATGTCAAAGAGTACAAGGTTTTAGTTATGCAAGATGCGTAAGTATTGGAGATCTAAGGCACAACGATGTGACTATAGTTAACAATACTTGATTGAGGACTTGAAATTTGCTAAGAGGGTAGAACTTAAGTGTTCTCACCACACACACACACACAAAGTGGTAGCTATCTGAAGATATGGATGTGTTAATTAGCTTGAATGTGGTGATTATTTTGCAACATATATCAAAGAATCTAATTGTACTTAAATTTATCATCTTAAATATAGAAAATTCTTAAATGTCAAATATACCTCAATTTAAAAATTAATTAACTAAGCTTTTAAAAGAGAGTAGAAAGACAACTGGCAGAATGGGAGAAAATTTTTACAAATCCTATATCTAGTAAGGGTGTACTATCCAGCATATATATAGAATTATATATGTATAAAGAATTCTCAAAACTCACCAACAAAAAAGATAATCCAGTGACAAAATGGATGAAGGACTTGGATAGACATTTCTCCAAAGAAGATACACAAATGGCCAACAAACTCATGAAAATATACCCACCTTCACTCATCATCAGGGAAATGCAAATCAAAATCACAGTGAGATACCATTTCACACCCACCAGGATGGCAATAACAACAAGGCTGTGGAGTTGGAACCCTTGTGGGCTGCTGGTAGGAATGTAAAATAATGCAGTCACTGTGCAAAAGTTTGGTGGTTCCTCGGTAGGTTAAACACAGAATCATGAGATGACTCAGCTAGTCCGCTCCTAGGTATATGCCTAAAAGAATCGAAAACAGGTACTCAAATAAATACTTGTACATGAACGTTGATAGCATTATTCATAATAGCCCAAATGAGTCAACAATCCAAATTTGCATCAATGCATGAATGGATTAAAAAAAAGTGGTATTTGAATACATTTGGCCCTTGAACAACACGGATTTGAACTGCCCAGGTCCATTTATACACCGTTTATATATAGTACGTTTATATATAGTGTAAATGCATTTTCTCTTCCTTATGATTTTCTTAATATTTTCCTTTCTGTCTTTATTATAAGAATACAGTATAGAATACATCTAACATGAAAATATGTGTTAATCAACTGTCTTATTGGCAAGATGTTCGGTCAACAATAGGCTATTAGTATTTAAGTTTTGGGGGAGTCAGAAGTTAAAGACAAGTTTTCGACTGATGGGGAGTTGGGGTCCCTAACCCCTGAGTTGTTCAAAGGTCACTGTACAATGAAATATTATTTGGCTAAAAAAAAGGAATGACCTGCTGATTCATGCTACAACTTGGTTGACTAGGGAAAACATGCCAGACAAAAGCACACATAAGATTCCATTGACATGAAATGTCCAGAATAGGCAAACCTACAGGAACAGATTAGTGATTGCCAGGGGTTGGGGAAGGGAGGAACAGGGAGTGACTGTTAATGGGTATGGGGTTTTCATTTGAGATGATGAGAAAGTTCTGGAACTAGAGAGTGGGGATGGTTGAACAATAATATAAATGTACTCACTGCATACAGAATTGTATGCATTAAAATGAATTAAACGGCAAATTTCATTATGTGTATTTTACCACAATAAGAAAAATGGTAAAATGTGTATCTACCATATGAAGCTGCTGTTTCAGTGGTCTGGGCTGAAGTAGTGGTTTGTCTTCCTGGTCGGAGAACCTGGACATGTCCCACCTGTGAGTCTTCTGTGGGTCTGCTCTGATTGGCAGAAAGCTTGGTCAGCCTTAAGGCTATACTTAAATGGGACATGAGGGCCCAGCACCTTGGGGGTGGGGGTTGAAATCAGATCCTGGGGTAAGAATCAAGGAGGCTGGCAGTGAGCTCACCTGTGCAAGCCTCTAAGTGTCAGCCTTGCTCTCCTGAGAAGTCACAGGGGACGCCGTAGAGAGAAATGACCTGCTTAGCATGAAGGTTGGAGTCTCAACTTTACACCTCAAGCCTGTAACCTTAGTGAGATTACCAACCCCCCAGATTACCAGTGTCTTCTGTGAAATGGAGACAGAATATCTCCTGGGGACCATGGTGAAGAAACAGTGATGAGACATTTTATACGGTGTCTTGTTCGGAGAAGGGTTGAAGCAGTGCGATAATGTGTGCCAAGGACCTAGCTCCAGTGAGTTTCCTTCACCCGGTTCCCTCTCCCCTCCACAGGCCCTCCTTCCTTCCCAGATACTCTGCCTTCATGACCTCACCCCTTCTCCACCTGAGATTTCGGGAAAGGGCTTGACAATCCCACCCTAGTGGGAGAAGACTGTCTGTGTATGAACACAGAGTCCCAGGACTGGAGAGAGGAGCTCCTGGGAGAAATGGGGCGAGGACAGGTTTTTTCAGGAGAGCCCCACTTTGCTCTGTAGAAAGCCACATTGCTGAGTTCTCACCAGTGAACACAGTCCACTTCGGGGTCACAAATCATTCCCAAGGAAGTTGTATCTGTGGCCAAGACAGTGTGGTACCAGCTTGGAAACACCCCTGCCCCCCACTTCCTGGCCGGCCCAGCTGTGCCTTCCCCCAGGGCAGAGCTCACCTCTCCAAGGCCCTCTGCCGGCTGGGGCCCAGTACACGTGCCTCCACGTGCCTGTAATCCCAGCGCAGTCCCCAAAGCATTGCTTGGGCCTCTAAATTGTGACAGCTCTGAGCACTTTGCTTTCCAAGCTCGCAAGCCAAAGTATGTAAGTCAAAGAGCCAGACCCCCGCTGTGAGAGGCTTTCCCCCCCTTGCAGATTATTTCATCAGAGTAAATTCCCAGCAGTGAAATGATTGGGCTAGAAAGAAGAACAAACATTTTTAGGGCTTTCGCTGCTTCTCGCCAAATTTTCTTCCAGCGCCTGTACACTCTCGCTATCAACAAACGAATATACTGGTTTCGCGACAGTGTTATTGGCATTGATTCTCATCCTTCACTTTCCCAGATTTTTGCAAAAAGCTTTATTCTTTCATTTTTAGAAATAGGAATTGCTTGTCCTAAGATTCTCATGCCATAGACAAACAGAGAGGTCACTGGTAATCAGACATCTTTCGCAAAATAACTAAATTTTTGGTCTGCCATCATCATAGCTTTACTTAAAAAGATCCTGTTTTGTCCCTGCGGCCCTCATAAGCGCACTTCCCTACATAATTATAATGCCATTATGACACTAAATGATCAAGAAGTCTTTGGTGTTATCAGATGTAGAATCCATAATCACATGTCCCCATTGCCTCAAAAATAAGGCTTCTTCTCACTTACCTTGTTCAGATAGAATCCATACAGAAGCCATACATGATATGTGCATGTTATGTTTGTTAATTCTCTTCTAATCTAGAGTGCCCCCCACCTTGACTCTCTTACCATTGACTTGCTGCATGAGCCAGGTCCGTCATCCTATAGAGCATCCCTCCTCCCTGATGTGTCCAGGCTGCCTGTGGTGTCCTTTAACTGGACCTTCTATCTTCTCTCCCTCCTCTAATCTGAAGTCAGTTCTAAAGGTGTTCCCTGGGGGCACCTGGGGGGCTCAGTCCTTAAGCGTCTGCCTTCGGTTCAGGTCTTGATCCCAGGGTCCTGGGATTGAGCCCCGCATCGGGCTCCCTGCTCAGCGCGGAGCCTGCTTCTCCCTCTCCCACTCCTCCTGCTTGTGTTCCTTCTCTTGCTGTCTCTTGCTCTGTCAAATAAATAAATAAAATCTTAAAAAATAAATAAAATAAAGGTGTTCCCTGGATTCAAGCTCAGTTCTTTGGCAGAAACCTCAGGGGTGGGGCTGGGGGTTTCCAGCACATCCCATTCGGAGACGCAGGACATCTAGACGCTCCTGTCTTAGTGACTCCAACATTGGTCTCTGCAAAGTAAACCTCCATCAAGATTTTGGGCATTGATTGATGCCTATTGATTAGCAGTCAGCAAGGATCCACTCATCAACTTGGTGCCGCGGGGGATGGCCATTCGATCATTCACTGATTAATCCTTTGCATTTGAAGATAAATGTGGAAAGAAATAAAGGAAGCAAGGCTTCAGCGTGCACCCACTAATGTGTTGGCGCCGTGCTCGGTGCCTAGCTGGGCTCTAACGTATTTCATCTTGGCAACATGGCGAGGAAGAAAACTGATGCAATCATACCAGAAATAGCATTCAGTAGCATTTGGGATGCTTCATTTTATTCAATACTACCCTTGAGGTACACTCTGTTACTATCAAAATGACCAGTGAGGGAACTGAGCCTCAGATGTGGTCTTCATTGGCCCAAGGGCACAGAGCCAGTAAGTGGCAGGGCAAGATGGGAGCCCAGGCTTCTTGTCTTCTGCAAGGCTCCTCCTGCCTGCAGTTCAGGCTGGGTAATGGATCACAGCTGGCCTTGGCATTGGCTGCCTTCAAGCGGTGGTAATCGAAGAAATGACAATCAAGGAAATGGTCAGTGCGTAAGCATGCCCACCTAAGGCTTCTAGAATCCTTCTAGAATTCTTCTAGAAGGACTCAAGCATGACCAATACTGTCTGGCTCAACAAATGTTTATTGGCCACGGTCCCTGCTCTTGTGAAACATAGCAGTCAGTCTTTTTGGTGGCCATGCCTGTGGGCTGCCCAGGAATGGTGGCCAGAAGAGGTTCACATTGTAGATGGAGATGTGGAATCATCGGCAAGGGATAAAAGCTAATGCAAAGCAGTGGAGGAGATAGCAATAGAGCATGTGAAGAGTAAGGGAGCAAATGGGCTTGGAGATACTCCATAACAATGGAGGAGAAATCATCTAGCCCAAGGAAGGGAACTGCAAAACCTTACCCAGATCCCAATATCCCTCGGTAGGAATGAGACTACACCAGCCAGTCTAGCCGTCCTGGGGAACACATTCAGAGGATGACAGAGGGCCATGCACTGACCTATGTTCCACCCAGTAAGACTGTTGATGGTGGGAACATCAAGCTGTAGAACAATATGGACTGATTATGCTAGTTATAACACATACACACAAATGCTTTATATTTCCACTACAGGCAAACACATGTGTCTATAAATGCACAGAGAAGGTCCACAAGGAGAGTCAGCAAATCCAAACAATGTTCTTCTGGGCCTAGGATTCACTGAGGGCCAAATGGTCAAGGAATTCTTGGCTTCATTGAAATAATTTCATTTGTATAAGAAAAATGTATTCACCTGTTACTTGAGTATTTAAAATTAATTTGACAGTGTAAGTGAAAAGCTGCTCAGAGACTTTGTGGTGGCAGCCGTTATCCAGCCTAGAGGCTGCCAAGGCTGGGGATGCCCCAGGGTAAGGCAAAATGGACAGCTCCCTGGGGCCCAGCCCCTGGCTACCAGCCCAGGCACTGGGGGATGCAGGAGGGGACACCTGCCAGGCTCCTGGCATCCAGCCAGACCTGCAGCTGGCCCTCCTGCCAGGTGGCGGGGGCTGTTGTCCAGGGCACTCTCTCCCTGGTTTCCTCCTGAGGAGGAGGGAGGGACCAACAGGGAAGCTAGAGGTCGGGACTCTGACTGAGCATGTACGGACCAGGATTCCTGGTCCACTTGTGACACAGAGAGGTCTGGAGGTGAGATTGACCTTGGGTAGGACTCTTTGGTGCATCAGCCACCATAGGCGACCTGTCTATAGTTATCCAGGCCCCCTCTGTGGCCCCTGCCCAGGTCCAGAGCCCCTCCAGGTGGCAGCCAGGCAGTGAGGAGGTACTAACATCCCCACCACAGTCAGAACAGACAAGAACTGGACAAGGGGAGATAGAGGCACTTCCCTCCCAAGCCATGCTCTGGACCCTGGACCCCAGGTTGGAAGGCTTCTCCCAAGCCCCTGGAAGGCTGGGGATACAGTGGAGCTGCAAAAATTAGAGAGAAGAGCGAGCCCAGGCCCTCAGCAGCATTTTGGGGCCTCTGACAGCCCTGACACTGAAATTCCATTTCCATTCCACTGTGGTTTGAGTCTTGGTTTTGGGGGGCACATCTGTTCCTTACAGTTAGAGCAGCCCATTGCCAGACTGCTCTGCAGAGAGGGGTGCCAGCCAAACTCCACCAGCAGCCATGGGCTCTAAGATACTTGACAGCTTTGCCATGAAGAGGGAAAGAGGACGTGATCTTGGAAAAAGGCCAATCGCCTTGCTTGGGTCCCCTGCCCACCACTTTCTGGTTGCGGAATGGTACAAACATGGCCCCAACCAGACCTCCCTAAAGTCACTTGGCACTCCTCAGTTCCCCGGTCTCTCTTCCCACGGTCATTTGATTATTCCAGGCACATCTCTGCCTCTGAGCAGGGCAGGTCCAAGGTGCTGGGGACTGATGCCTCTGGATGGGAGTGGGTATGGGAATATATCAGCTCCCATCCCCCTCAGTGGGATTCTCCAAGGCGTGTGCTTCCAACTTCCTCAGGAGGTCCCGTAGGGGACTGAGCCCCACTGGTAACTTGCTCACTAACATGGTTCCTATGGGCTTGCCTTCCTTCCCGTGCCCCTTCCCTTCTCCCTCACCATGCTTTCTGGGGACTTGCACCCAGCTAACCTACTGCAGCACCCACTTCACTACCTGCACAGAAACCCTTGTCTCAGAATCTGTTTCTGGAGAACCCAAACAAGACAGCAACATTTGGCAAGTGATTTCCCCACTCAGTGCCTCAGTATCCCCATCTGTAAAGTGGGCACAATCGCAAGTGCTGTTTCCCCGGTGTTGATTCATCCTGCTTCAGGTCACAGCACTCCACTTTTGTCTGTCCCATGGTCAGTCTTTTCTTTTTTTTTTTTTTTAAGATTTATTTATTTATTTAAGAGAAAGCAAGAGTGGGAGGGCCAGAAGGAGAGGGAGAGAGAATCTAAAGCAGACTCCACACTGAGCATGGAGGCTGACGCAGGGTTTGATCTCACAACCCTGAGATCACGACCTGAGCCGAAACCAAGAGTTGATGCTTAACCAACAGAGCCACCCAGGCACCCCTGCCCCATGGTCAATCTTAGTGGCACCTTCAGTTTGGGGACTCAGGCCTGTCCTGACTGGGAGGAACAAGACCAGGTAAGGCCAACCGAAGCAGCCCTTCTGGACTGTGAATCCTGCAGGTACAAAGAGAGGAGAGATGGCCCAGTGCCCCACCTGAGGCTACCCATGGGGCCACCTCCCAGCTCCTTCTTGAGCTGGCCTGGCTTCTGCTCTTGCCCAGCTTTGGTCCCTGCCTATCCTGCTCACTCAGGGGCTGCCCCTTAGCCTTCCCATCACCCCGTCAAGAAAGCAGGCTCCCGTGTACAGAAATTCCAACCCTGGCCCTCTGCATTTTGGGGGGTATCCAGGAGCATCTTACATATTTGAGCTAGAGCCTGTGCCTCTGAGTGACACTCTATCCCCATGGCTGGTGGTCCTCATGGATAAAATAGAAAGCAATGCCCTGGCTTTTGCACATCTCACTTGGGTACAATGGAGTTTACGCTTTGCTACTTCATTTGCTCATGTCTGGTGCTCCATAGGTGGCAAGGTGTAGAACTCCCTTGTGTCCCACCCTGCACATGATAGGAGCCAAATAAGGGCATATTAAATGGCTAGGTAATTGGAATTCCCAGCTTGGGAAAAGTCTGGCTACAATTACAATTAGAATACAGAACAGTTTCATCATCCCCAAAGAATTCCCTCATGTCACTCCTTTGTAGAAACCCAGTCCCTCTACTTAACTCCTGGCCACCACTGATCTACCTTTCTTCCTATAGTTTTTTTTTTTTTCCAGGATGTCATGTAAATGAAATCATTAGAGTATGAAACTTCTAGAGTCTGACTTCTTTGTTCAGCATCATGTCTTTGCGATTCATGTCTCAATAAGTTTAAAAGGATTTGAGTCATACAAATCACGTTCTGTAACCACAGTGGAATTAAATTAGAAATCAATGGAAGAAAGATAGCTGGGAAATATCCAAATATTTGAGCATTCAATAATGCAATTCTAAATAAACCACAGGTGAAAGAATAAATCAAAAGGAAAATTAGAAAGTATTTTGAACTGAATGACAATGAAAACATAGCCTATCAGAGCTTATGGGATGCAGGTAAAGCTGTACTAAAAGAAAACTTTAAACAGGAGAGCAAATTAAACCCAACACGAGCAGAAGAAAGGACATAATGAAGATCAAAGAGGAAATAAATAAAGTGGAAAACCAAAACCAGAAAGAACAATAGAGAAGACCAATAAAACTGATAAATGTCTAGCCACACTGAAATTTGGGAGAACACAACTTACCAATAGCAGAAATGAGAGTGGTGACATCACTACAGATTTCTACAGATAGTTGAAAAATTATAGAAGAATATTCTGAAAAACTTTGTTCATAAATTTGAAAACTTTGTTCATAAATTTGTTCACCAAATGCACAGATTTCCTTGAAAGCCACAAACTACTGAGGTTGACTCAAGAAAAAATAGATAAACGGCATTGTGTTCATTAAAGAAATTAACTTTGTAGGTACAAACATTCCCCCAAAGAAGACTCCAGGCCCAGATGGTTTCACAGGGGAATTCACCAAAATTTTAAGGGAGAGATAGTAACAATCTTATACAAGCTCTTCCATAACATTGAAGTGGAGACAATATTCCCCAACCACTTTCATGAGGCCAGGATTACCATTGTATGGAAACCAGGCAAAGACATTCTAAGAAAACTACAGACTAAAATTTCTGATAAATATAGATGAAAAATTTTAAACACAAGCTTAGCCAACCAAATTCAACAATATATAAAAAAAATTAACATGTCATAGCCAATAGAGGTTTCTCCCAAGAAGGTAGGGTTGATTGAACATTCAAAAATCACAATGGTGGGGGTGCCTGGATGGCTCAGTTGGTTGAGCAATCCACTCTTGATTTCAGCTCAGATCATGATCTCAGGGTTGTGATATCGAGCCCAGTGTAGGGCACCCTGCTGGGGACGGAGCCTGCTTAAGATTCTCTCTCCCTCTCCTGCTCTTCCTCCCCCCACTCTCTAGAAACAAACATTACAATGGAACCCAGTATAGGTAGTGGGTCAAATAGTGTCTCCCCCTCCCCCAGATTCAAGTTTACTCAGAACTTCAGGATATGACCTTATTTGGAAATAGTCTTTGTAGATGTCATTAGATAAGGATATTGAGATAAAATTACTATAGGTTTAGGATGGGCCATACATCCAATGACTGGTCCTTATAAGAAGAGGAGAGAAGAGGTCACAAAGACAAACATGAAGAAGGCTATGTGAAGATGAAAGTAGGCAGAAATTGGAGTTATCTGGCTACTACCCAAGGAACACTGGGACCACCAGAAGCTGGAAGAGAAAAGGAAGGATTCTCCCCTAGAGCCTTTAGAGGGAGCATGGCTCTGCTGACACCTTATTTTCAGACTTCTAGCTTCTATAACTGTGCAAGAATACATTTCTGTGTTTTTAAGTGGTAATTTGTTACGAAACTGTAGGAAACTAGTAGACCATACTACGTAAACAAAAAACCCTGTGATCATTTCAATAAATGAAGAAAAAGCATTGACAAAATCCAATATCTATTCCTGATTAAAAAAAAAAACGTCTCAGCAAACTAGGAATAGAGGGGTATCTTTCTCAATCCAATGAGTGTAGATTAAAAAAACCTCCAGCTAGCAGCACAAATGGTGAAAGACTGAGTGCTTTCCCCTGTGATCAGGAACAGGACAAGGATGTTCACTCCCACCACGTCCATTCAGGATTATACTAGAGTTTCTAGCCAGTGCAATCAGGCATATAAAAGAAAAAAAAAAGTCATTCAGATCAGGATAGAAGGAGAAAAACTGACTTTATTTGCAGGTGACACAATCCCCTATGGAGAAAATCTGATGAAATCTATAAAAACAGCTACCAAAACTCATGAGTTTAGCAACGTTCTAAATTCAAAATAAATATACAAAAATCAAATCTATTTCTATATGCTAGGATTGAAAAATCAAATACCGAACTTAAAAACAAATACCATTGACAACAGTGTTATAAAGATCTGAAAAAGTTGTAAAAGACCTGTGTACTGACACTACAAAACATTCCTGAGAAATTAAAGAATATCTAAAATAGTGGAGAGATAGACTTTGTTCACTGGTTGGAAGACTTTATATTGTTAAGATGTCAGTTCTCCCAAAGTTGGTCTAGAGATTCAGTGCAATTTCAGTCATACTTCCAGGGGGTCTATTTGTGGAAATTGACAAGAGGATTCTAAAGTTCACATGGAAATGCAAAGGAATTAGAATAGCCAAAACAACTTTGGAACAAAGAACAAAGTTGATGAGATAAACCTACTTGATTTCAGAATTTATTCTAAAGCTACAGTAGTCAAGACAGTGTGGTATTGGCCAAAAGATTCCATCTTTTGGATTATTTGAAAAAAATTTAGTATTCCATTTTAATTTATATAATTCATGGGTGTATATCTTTGCATAGACTTTTCATGCTCTCTAGGGATTATGATATGAACAATTAATTTTTCAGTCTACTAAGACTCAATATTTTAACTTCCCATAGAATGCAGACACCTTCACCATACCCTCTTCCTTTATGCTGTAGTTGCCTTATGTATTATATCTACATACATAGAAACCCCATCACACAATACTATAATTCTTACTTTTAACATCAAACTTGTTTTAAAGAACTTATGAGAATATCTTATATTTACTGTTATTTACCATTTCTATTTTTCTTCCTTTATTCCTGATTTTCCAAGTTTCCTTTCCAAGTTTTCCAAGTTTCCTCTTCTGTCTGAAGAAATTCATCTAGCAATTCCTCTAGTACTGGCAACAAATTATCGTAGTTTCCTTTCCTCTGAGAAGGTCTTCATTTCAACTCATTTCTGAAAGATATTTTTAGTGGATCTGAAATTCTGTGTTCTTCCAACAGTTTAAAAAATATTATTCCATTGCTTTCTGGATTCTATGGTTTCTGATGTGACATCTGCAGTCATCAGAATTGATATTTCCCTACATATTGTGTGTCATTTTTCTTTGGTTGCTTTTAAGATATACACATGGTCCCCCACTTACGATGGTCCAACTTATGATTTTTAAACTTTAGAGTGGTGCAAAAATGATATCTATTCAGTAGATACCACAATTTGAAGTCTGAATTTTGATCCTTCCCTGGGCTAGTGTTGTGTAGTCTGATATTCTCTCTTGATGCTGGGCGGTAAGCAGCGAGCTCCAGCTCCCAGTCATCAACACGATCACAAAGGTAAACAACCAATGTACTTAAAACGACAGTGTACCCATACAACCATTCTGTTTTACACTTTCAGCACAATATTCAATAAATGACACAAGATATTCAATACTTTATTAATAAAGTAGGCTTTGTGTTGCATGATTTTGCCCAACTGTAGGCTAGTTTAAGTGTTCTGAGCACGTTGAAGGTAGGCCAGGCTAAGCTATGCTGTTCAGTAGGTTGGGCATCTCAAAAGCATTTTCAGGGACACCTGGGTGGCTCCGTTGGGTTGCACATCTGACTCTTGATTTCGGCTCAGGTCACAGTCTCAGGGTCTTGGGATCAGGTCCTGCGTGAGGCTCCATGTTCAGCATGGAGTCTGCTTGTCCCTCTCCCTGTGCAACTCTCTCTTAAATAAATAAATAAAATCTTTAAAAAAAAAAAAAAGAAAACATTTTCAACTTAATGCTACTTTCAGCTTACCATGGGTTTATCAGGACATAACCGCATCATAAATTGAGGAAGATCTGTGTTTTTCTTGAATTTTTATCAGTGTGATTGATATATCTGGGCACGGATTTCTTTGAGTTTATCCTGTTTGGGATTTGTATCTGTAAATGTATGTTTTGCTTTGATTTGGTGGGGGGGGGCCAAAATTGGGGAATTTTCAGCCATTATTTTTCAAGTATTTTTTTCTATATCTTATCTCATTCTTTCCTTTCTCCCTTCAAGACTCTGATGACTTGATGTTAGACCTTTTTGGTATTATCCCCACAAGTTCCGGAAGCTCTGTCCATTTTTTTGACACTTTTTTTCCCCTCCCTGTTGTTCATTTTGGATAAATTTTACTGACTTCCTTTCTAGTCAGGGAATTTCTTTATTTTGTATTTTCCAAATCTAAAATCTCTACTTAGTTCTATTTAGGATCTGCTATTTGTTTACTGAGACTTTCCATCTTTCTGTCCATTTCAAGAGTTGTTTGCCTTTATTTTCCGGAGCATGAATGTAGAAAGTTGCTTTAAAGTCTTCTCAGAATAACATCTGTGTCATCTCTGGGCTGGCATCTATTGATTGTCTTTTCCCTTGTGAGGTGATGTCAATGTTTTCCCACTTCTTCGTATGTCAAGTAATTTTGTTTTTTTCTCCTGGATATTCTGAGTATTACATTTTGGGACTCTAGGTATTGTTTAAATCCTGTACAGAATGTTCGTTTTAAAAAATTTGTGTGTTTTATCAAGCAACCTGCTTCCCGAGGGTTGTGGTTCTCGCCTCAGTTCAGTTTCCAAAGCCTTTGCCAAAGTATTTATATCTGTCCTGTGTATGCATTACCCAGTGGCTAATTTGGGACCTGAATGGTGGTCCACCCTATAGTTCAGATCTCAAAGGCATTGATTTGCTACTTAGGGTCTGACCCATGCATGCAGACACAGCTCAGAGGTGAGTCTGGGAGTTTATAACCAATTTTATTTTGAGCTTTTTCTCCAAAGCAATCTCCCCAACACTTTTCTGTTTCCACTCCCACCCTGCACACTACCTGGGTTTCTAACTAGAACACTGGGACTTTAGTTTTTCTCTGTCATGTACTTCCTGCAACTGTGTCTGCCTCTGGGACCAAGCAGGGAAAGGATAGAGAAAACAAAAGCCGTGGGTATTACCCTTACACTCTTCAGCCCACAGTTCCTTTACTCAGAAAAGGAACTCAGAGTTTTAGGTACCTTCCCAGCAGCCACCGCTGCTCTGTTTCTGTGGGGATTGCCTGGGGTAGGGGTGTGGGCAAAACAGGAAAAAATAGATTCCCCCCTCCTCTCTATTGATGTTAGGTATTTTTGGTATTACCCCACAGGTGACTGAGGCTCTGTTCATTTTTTCTACATTTTTTTCTCTCTGTGGTTCATTTTGGATAAATGTTATTGAATTATCATCAGATTCAGTGACTCCTTTTGTAGTCAGGGAATTTATTTTGTATTTTCCAAATCTGAAATTTCCATTCAGTTCTATTTAGCACCTGCTATTTGTTTACTGAGACTTCTTTCCCACTCTTGAATCAAGTGTTTCTCTTAGAGTTCTTTTTATTCACACCAGTGCATACACCTTGGTTTCAGTTTGAGTGAAGGTAATACCAAAGGAAAAAATGGGAAACTCGTGGTGGTTCAGTTGTTTATAGAGGTCTGCTCTCATTCCCAATTCATCTGCTCTAGTTTTTAAAAAATAGACTTTATTTTTTTTCAAGCAGTTTTAGATTCACAGCAAAATTGAAGGGAAAGTACAGAGAGTTCCCATATATTCCCTATCTGACCAAAGCCACAGCCTCCCCATTATCAACAGTCCACACCAGAGTGGTACATTTGTTGCAAACAATGAACCTACACTGGCGTGTCATTATCACCCAAAGTTCATAGTTTACATTAGGATTCACTCTTGGTGTTATACATTTAAGGGTTGTTGGGGGTTTTGTTTTTGTTTTTGTTTTTGTTTGACAGAGAGACAGACAGCGAGAGAGGGAACACAAGCGGGGGAAGTGGGAAAGGGAGAAGCAGGCTCGGGCTTGATCCCAAGACGCTGGGATCATGACCTGAGCCGAAGGCAGACACTTAACGACTGAGCCACCCAGGCGCCCTGGTTGTTGGGGTTTCTTTTGACAAATGTATAAAATGTACCCACCATTATAGTATCATACAGAATAGTCTTACTGTCCTAAAAATTTTCTGTGGTCCTTCTATTCATCCCTCCTCATCCCCGCTCATACTTCCCCCTACCAAACTCCTAGTTATTGCTAATCTTTGTACCATCTCCATAGTTTTGCCTTTTCCAGAATGTCACATAGTTGGAATCATACAGTACAGTCTTCTCAGATTGGCTTTTTTTTCCCTTAGCAACATGAATTAAGGTTTCTCCATGTCTTTCATGGCTTGATAACTGATTTCTTCTGACCACTGAATAATATTCCCTTGTATAGAGGTACCATACATTTACTCATTTACTTACTGAAGGGCATCTTGGTTGCTTCCAAATTTGCAAATTCTGAATAAAGCTGCTATAAATGCCCATGTGGAGATTTTGTGTAAGTTTTCAACTCCTTTGGGTAAATACCAAGGAATGTGACTGCTGGACTGTGTGGTAAGACTATGTTTAGCTTTGTTAAAAATTGCCAAACTGTCTTCCAAAGTGGCTGTACCATTTTGCATTCCCACCACCAAGGAATGATAGTCCCTGTTTACTGTTGGCGGTGTTTTGGATTTTGGCCATTCTAATATGTCCAGTGGTATTGTTGTTTTAATTTGTATATCCCTGATGACATGTGATGTGGAACGTCTTTTCATATGCTTACTTGCCATTTGTATATCTTCTTTGGTGAGGTGTCTGTTCAGGTCTTTTATTTTCAAGGTTTTTTGTGGGGTTTTTTGTGTTTTTTTTTTTTTAAGTAAAGTCTGTCTCTAATGTGGGGCTCGAACTCACAACCCCAAGGTAAAGAGTTGCATACTCCACCAACTGAGCCAGCCAGGTACCCCGTGTTCAGGTCTTTTGACTATTTTTAAAATTGGGTTGTTCATTTTCTTACTGTTGAGTTTTAGGGGTGTTTTTTATAACAGTCCTTTATTCCTTTTACAAATATTTTCTTCCAGTCTGTGACTTTTCTTCTCATTCTCTAGACAGTGTCTTTCATAGGACCAAAGGTTTTAATTTTAATGAAGTCCAGTTTATCAATTATTTCTTTCAGGGATTTTTCTCTGGTGTTGCATCTAAAAAGTTATCACCATATCCAAGGTCATCTAGATTTTCTCCTATGCTATCTTCTAGGATTTTTATAGTTTTGCATTTTACATTTAGATCTAAGACTCATTTTGAGTTAATTTTTGTAAAGGGTGTAGGGTCTGTGCTTAGATTCATTTTTATTGCATGTAGATGTCCAGTTGTTCCAAAACCATTTGTTGACAAGCTATTGTTTCTCCACTGTATTGCCTTTGCTTCTTTGTCAGAGATCTGTTGACTATATTTGTGTGGGTCTATTTCAAGGCTTTCTATATTATCCCAGTGATTTATTTGTCTATTTGTTCACTAATGCCACATTGTCTTGATTACCATATCCTTTTTAAAAAAGATTTTATTTATTTATTTGAGAGAGAAAGCATGTGAAAGAAAGAGAGCATGAGTAGGGGGAGAGGCAGTGGGAGAAGCAGGCTCCCCACTGAGCGGGGAACCTGATAGAGGAGGGGTTCAATCCCAGAACCGCGGAATCATGACATGAACTGAAGTCAGACACTTAACTGATTAAGCCACCCAGGTGCCCCTTGATTACTGTATTTTTATAGTAAGACTTGAAATTGAGTACTGACAGTGCTCCATCTTTGTTTTTCTCTTCCGGTACAATGTTGGATATACTGGGTCTTCTTGCTTCTCACATAAACTTTAGAATCAGCCTGTTGATACTAACAAAATAACTTTCTGGGATTTTGGTTTGGATTGCATTGAATCTATAGTTCAAGTTGGGAAGAACTGCCATCTGGAAAATATTGTCTTCTTATCCACTAGCATGAAATATCTTTCTATTTATTTAGTTCTTTGATTTCATCAGTTTCATGGTTTCCTTCATAGAGACCTTATATGTATTTTATTAGATTATACCTAATTATTTCATTTTGGGGAAATGTTAATGTAAGTGGTATTGTGCTTTTAACTTCAAATTCCACTTGTTCATTTCAGGTATATAGGAAAGTGATTGACTTTTGTATATTAACCTGGTATATTACAATCTTCCTTTAATTACTTATTAGTTCCAGGAGTATTTTTGTTACTTCTTTTGGAATTTCTACATAACATGATCATGTCCTCTGTGAATAAAGACAATTTTATTTCTTCCTGCTCAATCTGTGTACCTTTTATATTCTTTTCTTGTCTTATTGCATTATCTAGGACTTCTGTTATGATGTTGAAATGCAGTGTTGAGAGCGGATATCCTTGCTTTATTCCTGATCTTAGTGGAAAAGCTTCAAGTTCCTCACCATAAAGTATGATATTAGCTGTAGGTTTTTTGTATATTTTCTTCATCAAATTGAGGAAGTTCCCCTCTAGTTTGCTGAGAGTTTTTATCATGAATGGGTGGTGGATTTTGTCATATCCTTTTCCTGCGTCTATTGATATGATTTTTTTTTTTTTTACTTTTCACTAGAGTTTGCTTTATACATTTACAGCTAATCCAAATTCACTTTCAAATAACACTATACCTCTTCGTGGATAGTATAAATACCTAACAAAAATAAAATATTCCTAATTCCTCCCTCCAATCCCTTGTTTCATTGCTGTCATTCATTTTGTGTATCCTTGAATACATTGTTGCTACTCTTTTTTTTTTTAAAGATTTTATTTATTTATTCGACAGAGATAGAGACCGCCAGAGAGAGAGGGAACACAAGCAGGGGGAGTGGGAGAGGAAGAAGCAGGCTCAAAGCGGAGGAGCCTGATGTGGGGCTCGATCCCACAACGCTGGGATCACGCCCTGAGCTGAAGGCAGACGCTTAACCACTGTGCCACCCAGGTGCCCCCATTGTTGCTATTCTTATTTTGAACAAACTATTATCTGTTAGATCAATTAAGAATAAGAAAAATAAAATTTTTATTTTACCTTCACTTATTTCTTCTCTAATGCTCTTCCTTTCTTCAAGTAGAACTGAATTTCTGATCTATTTTGTTTTCCTTTTCTCTGAAGCACTTATTTTAGCATTTCATTTTGGGGCTTTTTTGGCAGTTTTATACATTTATTTAACAATCAGTGTTTAGTTCTCATCTCTATTAACTTGTAGATATTTGAAAGTGGTGACAAGTACATGGGTAACCAATGTATAGAGCTTGTTTGGTGAGTTTTCATCCTCATTACCTTTTCTTTTCTTTTTTTTTTAAGATTTTATTTATTTATTTGACAGAGAGAGAGAGACAGCCAGTGAGAGAGGGAACACAAGCAGGGGGAGTGGGAGAGGAGGAAGCAGACTCCCAGCGTAGGAGCCTGATGTGGGGCTCAATCCCAGAATGCCAAGATCATGCCTTGAGCCGAAGGCAGATGCTAAACGACTGAGCCACCCAGGCGCCCCTCATTACCTTTTCTAAACAACCACACAAGGATCCAGAATGGGACATTCCTATTCCTTTGGCCCACACAGCTTTGTTGAGGCTGGTGTCAATGTGCGTATCTAGAGTTCCCATCTCCTTCATGGCAAATTTCCAGATCTCTTTGAGTGCACGAGTGACACACTCCTTGAAACCCACTCCACGAATGTGCTTATGAATGTTGATGGTGTATTCTCTGGTCACTACCTCACTGATGGAAAAACAGTCCTTCTTCTCACCATCTTTCGTTAACGGAGCCACGTGAAGCCAGGTGACAAGGAGGCTCACAGCAGAGTGGGACAAGTGCAAGTCAAGTCCTCTCTCCCCAGCTCAGCCTCACACTGCCCCCCTTCAGGCACTTTCAGGCACCAGGCCCCTGAGGTCCCAGGTTGGAGTTTCTTGCAAGGTGGCTCCTTGGCAACAATTTCTCCATATTTTTGTTTGTCCCAGAAAGTCTTTATTTCACTTTCACTTTTGGAAGATTATCTTGCAGAATATAAAATTCTTAGATTGGTGGGGTTTTGTTTTTTTTTTTTTCCCCTCAACACTTTAAACATTTCACTCCATTCTTCTTGCTTGCATGGTTTCTAAGAAGTCAGGGGTAAGTCTCATCTTTATCTACAGGTGAAGTGCTTTTTTCCCCCTCTGGTTTCTCTCAAGATGTTTTCTTTATCTTTGATATTCTGCAGTCTGAATAGCATAGGTGTAGGTTTTTTTTGTTTGACATTTTTCCTGCTTGGTATTCCCTGAACTTCCTGGACCTGTGGTTGATTTTGACATTAATTTGGGGGAATTTGCAGTCATTGTTGCTTCAAATGTTTTTTGCATTCCATTTGCTCTTTCCCTTCCTTCTGATAGACTTGATATACATATGTGACATCTTTTGTGGTTGTATCACCATTTTGGGATTTTGTATTCCACCTTTTCAGCCTTTTTTTCTCTTTGCTTTTCAGTTTTGGAAGTTTGTATTGACATTTCCTCAAGCTCAGAGATTCTTTCTTCAGTCATGTCAAATCTACTAATGAGCTCATCAGGTATTTTCCATTCTTGTTATAGAGATTTTCATCTCTGGTATTTCTTTTTAATTCTTTTTTTAGGATTTCCATCTCTCTGCTTACATCTATTGTATGTTGTGTATTTTTACTCTTTAGAATCCTTAGCATACTAATCATAATTGCTCTAAATTCTCAGTCTGATAATCCCAACATCCCTGCCATATCTGAGTCTGATAATTGCTCTATCTCTTCAAAATGTGTTTCCTTTTTTGCCTTTAAGTATGTCTTGTAATTTTTTTTTGTTGAAAGCCAGATATGATGTGTTGTGTAAAAGGAAGCCCAGTAAATGGACTTTTAGTGATTTGGTAGTAAGGTGTGAGAGGAGAAGTGTTCTACAGTCTTATGACTAGGTCCCAGTCTTTTAGTGAGCTGGCGCCCCTGCACTGTAAACTACACAAGTACCTCTCAGTTTTTCACACTATTAGGTGGGACAGGATGGATAGAGGGGACTGGAACTGGGTTTTTTTCCCCTTCCCCTAGGTAGACAGCTGGTAGGGGCTGGTGATTGGTATTTTCCTTCCCCCGGTCAGTCAGACTCTGCTAAAAGTCCATTGGGTTAGGCTTTGGTAAAACAGTTTCTCTTGAGGACAAAACTTCTAAAGCACAGAGTGCTCCAGTGTATTTCAGAAAGGTTCCTTTTCCCTGTCTCTACAGGCAGCACAAGGGGATTTTCTCTCATGGTCACTGTAAGGACCTGCTAGCATTCCTGGAGGTAAAATTCATTCACAAGAGTGTGGGGGTCCCCCTGACTGGGTCCCTCTGGAATTTTTAACTCTCAGACTTCACACCAACCTTCCAATTGGTGGATCACAGGTCAACTTTTCCTACTCTGGCATCGGCTTCTGGGGAGGTTTCTGTTCCCCTCTTTCTACTCTGTTGACTTGTGATTCTCTGTATCCATCTGTGTGTCCAGTTTTGGAAACAGTGATTTGCCCTATTAAGTCACTACTCTGACAGATTAAGAAGAGTTATTGATTTTTCAGTTTGCTTAGCTTCTTACTTATTAGGGTGGAGTGATGACTTCCAAGCTCCTTATATGGCAGACTGGAAACTAGACATCTGATTTATTTTTCAGAGTTCTCAGATAGCTGTTGCACACATTCTGTCCAAGGGTCTCAATTGCTATTAGTGGGAGAGATAAGAACTCTACCTTTTGGAACAAAATGCAGTAAATTTATGGTTGAAGATAAAACCAAGAAGATATTTAACAAAATCTTACAAGTTATTTCTGGGTAGGACAGTTTGGAAGGGTTTCTTATTCCCTTTTTGGTCATTTCCAACTTCTCTCTAATGCACTTTATTACATAATTAGAAAAAGAAATCATGAAGCACTCTTAAAATAATCCAGGCATGGTGAACTCACATTTACTGGTCAGAATAATTTCTAAGGCATATGTTGTGGACCATATGGACAGATGGAGAGTTCGCATGAAGTGCTGCTTAGGGGAAAGGCAGGGCCTAAACAACGTGAGCATTCTCATTCTAACCCTAGACACCACATCTGCTCATGTGAAAGAAAGAGAACCAGGCCAGATGTTAGCCCATAGTCTTTCAAGCAACAGGGCCCTGGGGCTTTGTTTATTTTACTTTTTATTGTCTATTTTATGCTGTCTAAACATCCTGTTAAAATAAAAATGTAAAGAACAAACAGACGAGTCATTGCCATTGCTCTGAGGAGTCCTGAACCCTCACCCCACTCCTTGGCCACGAAGGCACACATAGCACTTGATTGGTGTCCTGAAAAAAGGTGTGTCCAGGTTCCTGGAACCTGTGACTGTTACCTCATTTGGAAAACAGAGTCTTTGCAGATGTAATTAAGAATCACAAGATGAGGAGATCATTCTGGATGATCTGAATGGGCCCTAAATCCAATGACAAGTGGCCATGTAAAAGACACACAGAAGAGGAGACAGATTGGAAGGAGAAGGTGACATGAACATGAGGGGAGCTATGGCAGTGGCGTGGGCTCAAGCCAAGAAGATGGCAACCACCGAAAGTTACAAGAGGCAAAGAATAGATTCTCCTCTGGAAACTCAGGAGGGAGTGTGGCCCTGCCAATAACTTGGTTTTGGACTTCCAGCCTCCAGAACTGTGAGAGAATAAATTTCTGTTGTGTGAAGCCACGAAATTTGTGGCAATTTGTTACAGCGGCCCAAGGAAATGAATAAAGCTTCAGAGAGGCCAGACTGCTGGCAGGTCATCCCGCCCAGGCCAGCTCAGTCCAGAAGTCAGACCTCAGGCACACTGATGAAAGTCAGCTACAATCTGATGTGTGCAGGCAGAAGCCCTAGCAGAAGACTTGTAACCAGGGAGGAACACAATGTCCTCTAAGAAGGGATTCTTGAGATACCTGTGGAGCGACCCTAGCAAAGTGTCTCCTCTGTGAAGGTTACTGAGTGTTACAGCCTCTGGCAAATGTGTGCATCAGTCAGCATAGCAGAGGGCATGCTGCAACAACAAAGAACCCCACGCTCTCAGTGAACTGTAACATCAAAGGTTTACTTCCTCCTCAAGCTACATGTGTATAATGGCTCATGCATGGGTTCTGCTCCCCATTGCCTAGCTCCATGACCCAGGCTGAAGAAGCAGCCACCATTTGAAACACGAATAGTCACCATGGCAGAAGGAAAGAGAGCTTTGGCAGGTCCTGCAAAAGCAATTAAAACACACCACCTCATTTGTCTGATTCATAAGTCATTCAAACCCACCCAAACCTGGAGGTCAGGAAGTGTGACCCTATCATCCACCCAGAAAGGGGGGAGCTTAAACTATTTAGCAAACAGTGTTCGCAACTAGCACACTTTCTGTGAGTCCAAACAGCCCCTCATTCCACTGATTTTTCAGTGATCCCTGCCCACCACAGGGCTTGTTCAATTACTGTTGAATAAAAGGAAGAAGGGAAGGAGGGAAGGAAGGGAAGAAAAGAAGGAGGAAGGAAGAGAGGGAGGGAAGGAGGGGAGTAGGAGGGAAAGGAGGGGGAAAGGAGAGGGAGGGAAGTGAGGGGCGGGGGTGGGAGCGGGAGCGGGAGGGAGGGAAGGAGGGAGGAAGGATAAAGCTCTCATTGTGTAGAAAGTGTTCAAATATATTCTCCCATTCCGTGGGCTGCCTCTTAGTTTTTCTGACTGCTTTCTTGGCTGTGTAGAAGCTTTTAATCTTGATGAAGTCCCATAAGTTCATTTTATCTAGAGAGCCCAGAAATGGACCCTCGGCTCTTTGGGCAACTAATATTTGATAAAGCAGGAAAAAACATCCGGTGGGAAAAAGACAGTCTCTTCAATAAATGGTGCTGGGAAAATTGGACAGCTACATGCAAAAGAATGAAACTTGACCACTCTCTCACACCATACACAAAAATAAACTCCAAATGGATGAAAGACCTCGATGTGAGACAGGAATCCATCAAAATTCTAGAGGAGAACATAGGCAGCAACCTCTACGACATCGGCCAAAGCAACCTTTTTCATGACACATCCCCAAAGGCAAGAGAAACAAAAGATAAAATGAATTTATGGGACTTCATCAAGATTAAAAGTTTCTGCACAGCCAAGGAAACAGTCAGAAAAACTAAGAGGCAGCCCACGGAATGGGAGAATATATTTGCAAATGACACTACAGATAAAGGACTGGTATCCAAGATCTACAAAGAACTTCTCAAACTCAATACACGAGAAACAAATAAACAAATCAAAAAATGGGCAGAAGATATGAACAGACACTTTTCCAATGAAGACATACAAATGGCTAACAGACACATGAAAAAATGTTCAAAATCATTAGCCATCAAGGAAATTCAAATCAAAACCACACTGAGATACCACCTTACGCCAGTTAGAATGGCAAAAATAGACAAGGCAAGAAACAACAATTGTTGGAGAGGATGTGGAGAAAGGGGATCCCTCCTACATTGTTGGTGGGAATGCAAGTTGGTACAGCCACTCTGGAAAACAGTGTGGAGGTCCCTTAAAAAGTTAAAAATTGAGCTACCCTATGATCCAGCCATTGCACTACTGGGTGTTTACCCCAAAGATACAGACGTAGTGAAGAGAAGGGCCATATGCACCCCAATGTTCATAGCAGCAATGTCCACAATAGCTAAATCGTGGAAGGAGCCGAGATGCCCTTCAACAGATGACTGGATTAAGAAGTTGTGGTCCATATATACAATGGAATATTACTCAGCTATCAGAAAGAACGAGTTCTCAACATTTGCTGCAACATGGACGGCACTGGAGGAGATAATGCTAAGTGAAATAAGTCAAGCAGAGAAAGACAACTATCATATGATTTCTCTCATCTATGGAACATAAGAACTAGGATGATCAGTAGGGGAAGAAAGGGATAAAGAAAGGGGGGGGGTAATCAGAAGGGGGAATGAGACATGAGAGACTATGGACTATGGGAAACAAACTGAGGGCCTCAGAGGGGAGGGGGTGGGGGAATGGGATAGACCGGTGATGGGTAGTAAGGAGGGCACGTATTGCATGGTGCACTGGGTGTTATACGCAACTAATGAATCATCGAGCCTTACATCGGAAACCGGGGATGTACTGTATGGTGACTAACATAATAAAAAATCAAAAAAAAAAAAAAGAAAGAAAGAAAGAAAGTGTTCAAGACAGTTTTTCTAAACCAGCCCTGAAAACGGAACACAGTAGGAGCACTAAAAACATTAAATTGACATTCCTTTTTGTTTCTCCTGGTTTTGACTTACAGCTTTTGTCAAATCCAAGCCTATAGCCAGACTAGCCCAGGACAGGGCAGCCCGAACGACTGAGGTCAGGAGCGAGGTTGCTGCTTGTGGAGCTGGTCCAAGCAGTCAGAGCTCAGGCTGGGTGGGTATCAGAGAAAAGCTCCTTGCTGGGTTTGGTGCCGGGGCTGCTGTTCACTCCCCTGTCTTTAGGGCCGTGTCCCAGTGACCCAGGACATGCCCAATCCTGCACCCTATCATTTCTGCCCAGTTGCTCTGCTCTGGCAGGCTCTATCTGGGCTAATATCTGCACTCTGCTTCTGATCAGTCCACAGAGATAACAACACAAACCTGGGACTTTGCTTTCATTTCAGTCTTCCCCTTGAATCAATGGAAAATCCATGTCAAGTTATGACTTGCTGCCTGTGTCAGAAACCCCACTCAAATGGTTTACAGAATAGAGTACAAATGGTTTCAGGTATGGTTGGATCCAGCAATCTAAACCAATGCTCCATTTCTCAGCTTGGCTTTCCTCTGTTAAGCCTCGTTCTCAGGCTGCCTCTTCCCCACCGCACAGCCCTGGCCCGTGAGCCTAGGCCAGTGCTAGGAATATTGTAAGGGTTCAAGAAATACTTGTGGAATGAATAAATGAATAAATGGATGATGGGCTTAGTACTCCAGGTTTACATCGTATTAGCTTAGCAATTCCAGGGAAAAGAGAGTAACTCCTTCCAAACCAAAGTCCTCAGGGATGACTGTAATTAGTCTGGCTTGGGTTTGGGTCATGTATTTGTCAGAATGGGCTAGACTTTGCCGTGGTAACACGTAAATCCTGAAATCTCTTACTGCTTACTCACATCACAGTCCAATGTGTTTGGGACATGGAGGCTTTGCTCTAAGTAGTCACTGAGGTGTCCAGGCCCCTCCCATTTTGTGACCATCTTCTATGCGAAGCTTCACGGTCATCAGGGAAAGGAAAAAGAATATTCCACATAGAAGACATGTTAAGTTACAGACCTGAAAGTGGCATTCATCACTTGTGCCCATATTCCACTGGCCAGGGCTGGTGCAGAAGGAGAATAAAGCGTTTTATAAAATTGTAGTATTGTAGCTTGCTGTGGGTTTTATGACTCCCTGGGCTAATCACTGAGGCCAGGAAGTCTCACTGCTCTGATTGGCCAGGCCTCAGTTGCACGCACACCCCTTAAGTTGGGGGAATGGGTCAGCCCTTCAAACTTCTTTTGCTGGCTGTGGGAGAGACCTGCTTCCCTTGGGGGGAAACCAGGATGCTATCACCAAAAGGGGAGATGGGCGCTGGGCGAGCAGAGTTAATGCTGATCTGTAACCCCTGGGTGTTGCTTCTTGACCCTCCACCCAAGACCAACGGACTACTGAGCATCCTCTATAGGGTCAGGCTAGCTAAGGGGCCCAGAACAACTTTGATTTTACTTAAATTACTCTCAAATAACTTTCAGACCCCTGTGGCCCCTCAAAATCTAATTTAGTGAGAATATTCAAGCCTTGTTTTTTATAACAGACTCTGGACAGATAAAAAGATTTAAAGTAAATGCCTAGAGAGTCATACGTATTTTAGTAAATTTTAGAAACTGATTCTAGAACTCATGCATATTCCTTGTAGAAAACTTGGAAAATAAAGAAAAGTATTAGTCAGCTTTCACTGAGCTATGCTACAAATGATCTCCCAAATCTCAGTGGCTTACAGCAACAAAGGTTGATTTCTCCCTCGTGTTTTATACTGGCAATGGATCAGCCAGGCTCTGTTCTGTGTCTCCACTCCAAGACACAGGCTGCAGAATCAGCCCCATTGGGATGTGCTGTTCTCGTAGCAGGAAAATGAAACTGGCTGAACCTACAATGGTTTTTAAAGCTTTTGCTCCAACATCGTATGTATCACTTCTGCCCATATCCTGTTGTCCGATCGCGTCGACGGCCAAGTCCAATGTCAGTGGAGCAGAGTAGTATGCTTTTTCAGAGGGAGGCCCTCTGAGTCACAGGCAATGGGCAGAGAGGTCTCACAGGAAGGGGAGAGCAAAAATGAGAAACACAACAGTATCTACAATAAGTATGAAAAAAATATATAATTACGCCAGTGTCATCCACCTAGAGATAACCACTGTCACCCTCTTGGTGGATTTCTTTCAGGATATATTCCTAAGCATGTGTAAACTAACATTCCTGTCTAATCGCAATTTACGTGAATCACTGAAAATAATGACACAAAGGCAATCAAACCCAGGTACTCAAACAATCGGTATATCAAACCCCAACCAAATGATTCGGTCAGCCTCCCCCAGCCAAACCCAGACTCCCAAACCGATGGCCCAGACCAGGGATTGATTTGGCTAGAAAACTAGATTAATTGGCACCACACTGGTGGAGTGCCTACTGTATACCAGACATTGGTGTTGGTTGATTGAATCATGTTGATTGGATTACATAAATTGAGTCCAATTGACTTCATATGTACAATATTGTAACTTATAAGAAATATAAACTATAGGGAACAAACTGGTGGGCAGGTGGGGGGATGGGTGAATAGGTGATGGGGATTAAGTGTCTACTTACCATGATGAGCACCGGGTGATGTATGGAATTCTTGAATCACTATATTGTACCCCTGAAACTAATATAACAGTGTATGTTAACTCTACTGGGATCAAAATAAAAGACTTTTAAAAAAAAGAAATATATGTTCAGTCATTCAGATGACCAAAACATATTTGTCCATGGTTCCTGGCTCACAGCTCTCAAAACCCTTGGAAGCTTTTGAGTGGTAAGAGCTATGAGAACGTATTTTGTTATACTGGGTCACCTGTCCTCAGTTCTTGAAAACACTTCACTGCCATAAAGGTGAAATGGGTATCTCGGTTTCAAGCTCCCTTCCACCACAACTGGGTTTATGTTAAGTTAATGAGGTGACTTTGGCAAGCACCTAAGGGTGGGGCTGGTTGCCAAGGGAACCAACTATGAATAGAAGGTTGGCACTTTCAGTCCCACCCCCTGATTTCCACAGAGGAGAGAGGCCTGGAGTTTGAAAAGGTCACCAATAGAAAATGGCTTGATCAATTATACATATGAAATGAAGCCTCCATAAAAACCCAGAACATGGGGGGTACAGAGAACTTCCAGGGTGGTAAACCAGAATGCCTCTGAGTGCCGTGATGCTGGACCCAAACTCCACGGGAACAGAAGTGCCTTTGCGGGGGACCTCACCTTAGGTATCTCTTCATTCAGCTGTTGGTCCATCTCCTTTAATATCCTTTGTAATTAATCAGTAATCTTATGAGTCCATGAGTTTCCTGAGTTCTGTGAGCCGCTGTAGCAAGTGGATTGAACCCAAGGACTGGGTTGTGGGAATCTCCGATTTACACCAGTCAGTCAGAAATGCAGACTCCCTCTACTTGGGATTAGCATCTGAAGTGGAAGGCGGTCTCTTAGGACTCAGCCCTCAACCCATAGAATGTGATGCTGTCTTCAAGTTCATAGTGTCAGAATCGAGTTGAATTGTAGGACACCCAGCTGGTGTTGGAGAATAGCTTGGTGGTGGGGAAAACACCCGCTCTCCACATGTTGGAAATGGAACCAAATCCTAATATATGTGTGAACTTTTTTTATGAATACCTATTTTTTATTTTTGTATGTGTTGCTAAAACTTTACAAGCATAATTTTAATAACCACATAAAGGTTGATCGTGTGGCTATATCATAAATACTCAACCCAAGTCTTGAACGTTTTTAATGCTGCTAGTATGTGCTGTTTAAGTAACTGCTGCAATCTACCTATGTTCATAAAATAATGTCTCAATACAAAAGTAACTCATTTTCATCAGAGAATAGGTAGATAAAGAAAAAAATCAAATTTTCCTGTAATTCTTTTTTTTTTTTTTGTGAGAGAGAGCACGCACATGAGAGAGACAGCAAGAGAGAGAAAGAGAGAGCATGAGTTGGGGGGCAGAGAGAGAGGGAGAAGCAGATTTCCCTGATGGGCAGGGAACCTGATGTGGGGCTTGATCCCAGGACGCTGGGATCATGACCTGAGCCGAAGGCAGACACCCAACCGACTGAGCCACGCAGGCGCCCCAAATTTTCCTGTAATTCTACTCTCTAGCGATTATCGTGTGGCTAAACCTAAGTATACAGATTTATTTATAAACAAGAGTGGGATCCTTTAAAATATACACAGTTGTATGATTTTCTGATTTGTTCTCATGCCTGAGACTCACAGAAGGGGAATTAACAGGACGAAGGGAATGACCGTGTTTAAATCTCGATACATTTTGCCGTATATGCACCCCCTCCAGCAGCGTCTGCGTGTGCCCCCACCCCACTACAGTAATTGTGTTGTGATCGTTACCTGCTTCCATCTTGCTGGAAGAGAACTTGGCTTGAATCCCAGGGACCTCCCGAGTAGACACTGTGTCTAGGTGGCAGGCCGGCCCCCAAAAGGCAGAGAGCTGTGGGGCTGTGTCAGCCTCTACCACACTACTTTGTTTTGGTAACAACTCTGGCTCAGTTTCCCTTCTCTGAAAGGGCAATGGCTGCTCTTTGCTGCCACCTTTGATTTTTGTCTTGACCTGCAGCTCACCTCATGGGACAGCTGGACATAGTGATTGCCCCCAAAACATGGAACACAGCAACAGTGATGGATATCACCCCTGAAGTTAAGCTGTGAGAGACAGTGACTCTGTCTTGCTCGCACACGCTCCCTTGCTGGCACTCTCTTGTTTGCTCCCTTTGGTGAAGACAGCTGCCCTGTAGTGAGCTGCTCCATGGAGAGGTCGACGTGCTAGGCAGTTGAGGACGGCTTTGGGCCAACAGCCATTGAGGAGCTGAGGCCCTCAGTCTAACAGTCCACAGGTTCTGCCAACAACCACGTGCGTGAGCATGGAGGTGGGGCCTTGTCTCAGACATCTCAATTGCTGCTTCATATGTGACCATGAGCCAGTGACCCCCAGCTAAGCCACACTTGATTCTTTAAAAAAAAAAAAAGATTTTATTTATTTATTTGACAGAGAGAGAGACAGCCAGCAAGAGAGGGAACACAAGCAGGGGGAGTGGGAGAGAAAGAAGCAGGCTCCCTGATGCGGGGCTCGATCCCAAGACCCTGGGATCATGCCCTGAACCGAAGGCAGACGCTTAAAGACTGAGCCACCCAGGCGCCCGAACCCACACTTGATTCTTGACCCGCAATAACTATGGGATAATACGTAGGTGTTGTTTTAAGCCACTGAATTTTGGGCTGGTTTGTTACACAGCAACAGATAACCAAGAAGAGCTCCTCCTACTCAGTGAGTATAAAATGCTTGTTTCTTCTTTTTAATGAAAATACTTTCTAGTAGTAAAAGTGTTGAGCAGCATTGCTGTAGATGAGAGGTTACAAAATGATAAACCGCAAGCTAAAATTAGCTTGCAGATTTTGCTTTTTGGTTTCCCTCCCTCCTTTTGTGGGGAGTGGAGGTATCTACACAGTGTTTAAAAAACATTTGGAGTCAGCATTTAAAACTTGGTAGATTTCACATGCACATCATTGACCTCTCTGGACGGATCGGAAGTGGGACAGCTGTGGTCCTCATTCCTGCCTGGCGACTGACAGCTGAAACTGAGCAGCACTGTCCTTCGTCGGGGCACATAGGAGACTGTCATAAAACGCATGACTCCTCACTGTCCCCATTTCTCGGGCCAAGTGTCCGAGTTGCAATTTATTACTGCATCTCCACCATTTTTTTAAAGATGTTATTTATTTATTTATTTATTTATTTATTTATTTGAGAAGAGAGAGCTAGCATGAGCAGGGGGAGGGGCAGAGGGACAAGCAGTCTCTCTGATGAGCAGGGAGCCTGACGCGGGGCTCGATGCCAGCACCCTGGGCTCATGACCTGAGCTGCAGGCAGACGCTTCACCAACTGAGCCACCCAGGCGCCCCTGCCTTTCCACCATTTCTTATGGTAAAGTAAGAGGAAGTTAAGAGAATGTTAAACTACAGGAAAATGTCGTTCCCACATCTTCATCAAAGGGAAGTAAAGGTGAAGAGGGTCAGCGTTTCAAACCGAGCACTGTGACTGTCTCCTGTCTGCTCTGTGTGACATGTGCCGAGGCCAGATGTCCAGCATGTCTTCTTCATTCTTCTGCTGGTGCTGCAGTTAGAATGGTTCCAGCTGCCACGGACTTCAGAAGTAGGACTGCAGCTGAGCCAGACTGCGGGTCAGCACTCCCGTCCAGGGAACACAGCTTATCGCCTCTCAGGGGTGGGCCGGACCGTGGAATTGACTCAACATGCCCAGCAGGTCATGCATGAGTCAGCCCCTTACTCTGTGTCCCCAGCCAGGGACAGGGCCCAGCCTGATCTGGGATGCTCTGGGAGGACGGCGGCTCTGAAGAAGCCGTGGGTGAATGAATGCTAACTCCAGTTAGGAAGGAACAGAGCAGAACTGAGGGTCAATGTCAAAGTCCACCACTGGTCAGGAGGGAGGATGGGGTCCATGGGGAAAAGCCAGAAACAGGCTGAAGCCGCAGAGGTAGTAATTCTGGCCACCATCGCTGAGGCCCACTTCATGTGCCAGCCATGGGTAGAAGCTTTATATAATTTCCCTCTAAGCTGCAGTTTTTGTGGGGGGGGGTGCTCTCAAGACAATCCTTAAGTTGGATGATTCACTAGAACTCACAACACTCAATGCCAGGTTATATCCATGGCTAAGGTTTATTATAGGAAAGGACAGAGCAAAAGCAACAAGACAAAGATAGGTACTGGGCAAGGTCTGGAAAGGTCAGGAAAGGTCCCAAAAGGTCAGGCACAGACTCCCAAGTCCTTCCCTCATAGGGACCACAGTGGACACACTGTTCTCTGCAGCAGAGAACTATGGGGACACATGTGAAATGTCTGTCCAGGGAAGCCTACTCAAGTCCCAGGATCTCAGGGTCTTCCAGAAGGCTGGTCACACAGGCACATCCTGCTATGGTAACCGAATCTCAGGATCCCAAGGGTGAAACTAGGTGTATCAGCAATCTTGATGCTTGCAGGAAACAGTCCTGACAAGTCCTGAGAAGCTGCTACTTCTCAGCAATGCCCCATTCATCTGGGGACACACAACATCATCCATCCGTAGCAAAAAGATTCTGAGGGTCACATTCCCAGGGACTGGCCAGGCATCAGCCTTGGTTCCAGGCTCCCCAGCATAAACAGTTGGTCAACCAGAACTATTGTGTTAATTCTTCCCTCCCAACCTCACAACGAGCTTGCACGTAGGCACTGCTGACCTATTTACGGGTGAGGAAACCATGGCTCAGGGATACAAAGTAACAGGTTGGGGCAGGGACTTGAAACCCAGGACTGTGGAGGAGGGAAGATCCACACGGATTAAAAGCAAGGACTCCAAGGGGCGCCTGGGTGGCTCAGTGGCTTGAGTGTCTAACTCTTGGTTTAGGCTCAGGTCCAGGTTTAGGTGGTGAGATCGAGCCCCACGTCACGGTCTATGCTCAGCATGGAGTCTACTTGAGATTCTCTCTCCTTCTCCCTCTGGCCCCCTCTCTCTCAAATAAATAAACCTTAAAAAAAAAAAAAAGGCAAGGACTCCGAGGCCTGATAATTCTGCGTCCTAGTGTTAGTTCTGCCACTAAATTCCAGTATTGTCACAAGCAATTTCCTCCATATAACAAAAATAAAATAATGGTCTCGGAGGACCGTTCCTAGGAATGCATGAAATAATACCGTGAAAGTGCTTAGCAGGGCTCATAGCGCACTGGGAGCGAGGTGTGAATACGAGCTCCCAGGATTTCTGTGGCCAGGAGGACATGGCTCACCTGATTCCAGCCAGAAGCACAAAAATAACTCAAGGGAAAAGGGCAGGAGATGCACCTTTACTCCAAGGGGGCTGCCACAGCTCGGCGGGGGTCACGGGGGCCTTTGGGCTCCCCAGGGAAGCAGCAGATGGGAAAGACCTGGGAAGGTGATGGCGACAGCATCCTTGAGACAGGTGCAGGCTGTGGGGCCCATGTCCGGCTCGCCGGCCTCTGAAGGGTTGCATGGGGCCGGCTGGACGGTGAGGGGAAAATAGCCTGATGCAGGTCAGCCTGCATGCTAGTGTCTGGGCCTGGAGAACCCCAGCCGCTGGGGGAACATGTTCTCTGCACAGCAGAGCAATTAATCCCGAGGGTCTACAGACTGTTGCGAGGCCCCAGCCTGAGCTTTGAAAGCCTCCATTGGGGGCAAGACCCAGCCGGGGCAGCAGCGGCGCAGACCACACTGGGCTGTGGCCACTACCAGGTCTTTGGTGAGGCAGCCAGCCTGGGGAGAGGGGCAGGGGTTGGTGGAGAAAGCAGAGCCTGGCTGGCCCGGCTTTGCCCCCTGTGGAAAGTCACTGCAAGTCTCTGCATCTCAGTAGCCTCATTTATCAATTGGGCACAACGCGGTAGTGAAAGGTCACATGATGCAGCGAGTACACCGGCCGCCCGAGCCCGAGCCAGCCCACGCCCGTGCCAGATGCGTGGGATCTGCTGCTTGCAGATCATCTGAACGCTTCCAGCTCCTTGCCAGTGTGTTAACATCAGAAGACAGTTCCCTGGAAATCTGAATTTCCAGCTCCTCCTTAAAGCTGGCGGGAGGGGGGGGGCGGCGGGCAATTGTGGTCTCACCCCATGTGACCCGCAGCCCCACCAACAGGAGCTGGGCAGGAGCCCCGCCTTCCGACCAGGGCCTCCTTCCCCTCGCCCGCTGGCCATAGGCCCAGCTACTTGTTTCTCCAGGCAGACAGCTGTGTCTGGGCCTGAAGACTTCATGGCACAGGCCTCTGGGTGACGCTGCCCAGAAGTGCCAGGCACGCCCCACCAGACCAGACCGGCGTGTCCCCGGGCTGGGTTCTGAGCTCTAGCCCCAGCTCCACGGTGTCCCAGCTGTGGCCCCAAGCAGGGGCTGTCCCCAGTCCTACATGGGGAAGGCACTCTTTCTGTCAGCCAGCTGTGGACAGGAACAGGATGAGCAGGGGTGGGGTGAGGGGTGACAGCAGGGGCCCATAGTGGGGGCTGCCCTGCTGGAGCTCAACCTCCTCCTTCGGGTCCAGGCTCTGAACCTGAAGCCACAGTGGGGACCGACCCTTGGTGACCAGAGAGGTGTTGGCCATCTGCCACCTGGCTGGGAGAGAGTGGCCCGGGTGGGAGCACTTGGAAATTACAGACATGGGGGGACGGCTGGCTGGGGGAGCTCTGCAGGTCTGAGGGTTCCGGGCCAGAACTCACATGGAGCAGAGATGGTATGGCGGGCAGGCCTTGTAACTGCCAGGACCGCTGGGCCTCAGGGGCCTCCGGGATGGGGGGAGGGGACATCTCGGAAAGCCCTATCTGCCATCCCCGTGTGTTCTCCTTGCTCTGGGGGACTGGGGGCAAGAACCCGGGACTGCTGGGCTGCTCTCAGTCTGTGTGGCTCCCACGGCAGCTCTGGGAGGCAGGATGCAGGAAACCAGGGGCCGGCAGGTCAGCAGTATTGGGTCCTTGCTCTTGGCTTTCCTCCTCTGGGCAGCCCTCTCTGGCCTCCCTGCCTGGAGTTCTTGTCCTTAGTTTTCTTTGGCAAGTTGTAGCAAGATACATTTTGCAAAGCTTCCTCCTCCCAGAAGCTTTTTCTGACCTAGGGCAGAAGAAATCCATCTTTCTGCTGGCGGTCCTCAGGGCCTTGGACTTTGCCCCATTATCCTATTGTGATGCGATAGTCACATGGCCATGGTCCCCACTGGTCCGGAGAGCTGGGGCCAAGGGCCACTTTCTGTGTCCCTGGTACCCAGGGCCAAGGCCTGGCACAGAGAGGTGCCTGGTGCTCCCATGGTTCGCGGGGCGGGGCTGGCATGGCCTCTCCATGCGGCCCATGTGCCTGTGGTCCTTGCGCAAGCCATAGGCCCACCCCCAGAAGCGCGTGCCCCATGGCGTCAGGCCTGTATGCAGCGGGCCCTGGGGACGGGAGGAGTCTGCATGACCTCAGAGGGGTGTGTGTGGGGACGAGCGTGAAGTCATACTTGTTTATGAGGCTCTGACACAGCGCCCGTCATTTCCTCCCTGCCGGGCCACACCACGCTTTCCCTACTCGGCCAGCCTCTGACTTATCCTCGGCCATCACGCGTGGTCACTCCTGCAGCCCATTTCAGCAGGGATGACAGGCAGTTTGGATAATGAGCATCAGGAGAGCGCACTGGCCTCAGGATGACAGACCCTCCCAGCAGCACAGGGCATGAGCTGTGAGGTGCCCCAGTGGCAGCTTGGCACCTCTGTGAGGAGCCCGGAGCCAGCAGAGCTGGGGCCCCAGGTGGGAGCTCCTGGAAAGGAATGACTACAGGGATGGAGAAGGGGATGGCCAGCTCTGTGCCCTATCCTGGTCCTTTCTGCCCTGGACCTCCCAGAAAAGGACCTGCGGGGCCCAGTGATAAGAGTCCCAAGACAGGGGTACTGGGGAACAGTCATAACAGTCTCAAAGAGGGAGGGAGAGAAGGCCCCACATGGCTCAGGTGGGGGAAAAGGGCTGGCAGGGACCAGCACCGGGAAGGAGGGAGAGCAAGCAGGCCCCGAGTTTTTCTTGAGAATAGGAGGGATCCTCAGTTTCACTCCATCCCCCAAGTACTGGTCCCTGGGACCAGATAATGGAGAGAGATATCAACTCCAGAGACCAGAGTGCCTTCCCTACCCAAAGGCATTCACATTCTTGAAAGTTGGAACATAAGTTTGAGCTGATGTCTGCCAATCGTGCCTTTGTTCACTGGTATGTGGGTCAGGGCACGGAGGCTGTGAGGACGTGGCTGCGCTTGAGAAGGATTATGAGGAGGTTGGAGTGGATAATGCTAAGGGAGAGGATGAGGGTGAAGAGTCATCTATCTGCTACAACTTTATACTCTGTTGTCTTGGGCCCATCTTCTTTCTGTTCTGGAAGCTGTCCATCGTGGCCTGAACTTATCAATAAAAGTGATGTTTCTGTTTTTAAAACAACAACAACAACACTTCGCTGGCCAAAATGGAAACATGTATGAACACACACACATACACACACACACACACACACACACACACACGTGCACATATGCACACATGCAATGCATGCACACACGCTCTGTCCCATTGGGCACAGTTTCCTGGTGGTTCCTGGCAAGAAGCCTGACAGGTCCTCACAACTTAAGAGTGAGTTCTTTTGTCTGCAAGGGTCAGACCCTAGGTCAAACCATGCTGAAAAACAAGGAATTTATTGTAAAGAGAGCATGGGGTGGGGAAGTGTAGCTCTTCTCTGGCTCCTGATTTCTTAATATTTCCTTATTGAGGTAGGGTTCACATAGTGTAAAATACACACATCTTAAGTACGCAGGTGGTAGGTTTTTACCTGTGCCTATACCCACATAACCTCCACCCAGATGAACACAAGGAACGTTTCTGTCACCCCAGAACTTCCCCTTGAGCCCCACTCCAGTAAATTAAACCCACAGCTCCCCAGAGACAACCACTGTTCTGATTTCTATCATTATACATTACTCTCAACTGTTCTGGAACTTCATATAAGTAGAATCATACTGTGCAAACCTTCTTATACAACACTGTGTAAACTTATGGTTTCGTTTCTCTTAGGTAAGATTGCTGGGTCATAAAGTAGCAGTATGTTCAACTTTATCAGAAACTGCCAAGCAGTTCCAAAGCAATGGGACCACTTTACTCTCCACCAGCGATGTGGGTGAATTCCACTCACCCCTTCTCTTTGTCAGCACTTGGTATTATCAGTCTTCTAAATTTTGCCACACAAGGGGGTGGATAGTAGTACTTCACTGTGATTTTATTTTTTATTTTTATTTTTTAAGATTTTATTTATTTATGTGACAGAGAGACAGCCAGTGAGAGAGGGAACACAGCAGGGGAGTGGGAGAGGAAGAAGCAGGCTCCCAGTGGAGGAGCCCGATGTGGGACTCGATCCCAGAACCCCGGGATCACGCCCTGAGCTGAAGGCAGACACTTAACGACTGCGCTACCCAGGCGCCCCATTCACTGTGATTTTAACTTGTGTTTTCCTGATGACTAGCGAAGCTAAGCACCTTTTTCTTTGCTTATTGGTCTTTTGTGATGTGCCTTTCCACTTTTTTTTTCCAGTTTTGTGTGTGTGTTGTGTTTTATCATTTTCCTTTTTGATGAGTAGGAGTTCTTTCTATGTTCCAGATATTCTATATATTTCTTTGTCAGGTATTTGTACTATGAATGTTTTCTCCCAGTCTGTAGCTTACCTTTTTGCTTCCTTGATGGTATTTGTCGGTAAGCAAAAGTTTTCAATTTTATTGAAATCAAATTTATCATGTTTTTCTCTTATGATTAATGGCTTTTTACATTCAGTTTAAAAAACCTTTGTCTACTCCGAGATCATGAAGATATTTTCCTGTTTTCTTCTGGAAACCTTATTGTTTCATCTTTCACATTTAGGTCTAGGATTCATTTCAAAATAATTTTTCTGTATGGTGTAAGGTAAGGGACCAAGTTTCCCTGTTTCATATGGATTTCCAGTTGATCCAGCTACATTTATTGAAAATACCTTCCTTTCTCCACTAAATTGCACTGGAGGGAAAATCTTGTGACTGCCTGTGTGTGAAACTATTTCTGGACTCTGTTACACTGTTTACACTGATCTGTTCTGATTGTGGCTTTATAATAATCTCAATTCACATGGTGTAAATTCTCCAGCCAAGTTTGTCTTGGCTTTTTATATTTCCATATATATTTTAGAATCAACTTGTGGACCTCTATAAAGAAAGCTTGCTGGAATTTTCATATGAATAGCATTGAACCTATAGACCAATTTAAGGAGAATTGACATCTTAACCATGTTGAGTGTTAACAATCCATGAACATGGTATACCTCCCCATTATTTAGATTTTTATTAGTTTCCTTCAACAATGTTTTATAGTTTGTTCTATAGAGATCATATACAACTCTCATTAAAATTAAAAATTTTCATTCTATTGTATATAGTATTTTTATACCACTTTGGTGTCTTTGTAATTGTAATTCTCATAGGTTCCTCTCTCTCTCTCTCAACCATTGTGTATGTTCTCGGTGCAGATTTTGAAACAAGCCAGTCTGATTGGCCTATTCAAAACCATAGTCTTTCTGCTATTTCTTATGTTCCATAAATAAGTGAAACCATATGATAATTGTCTTTCTCTGCTTTACTTATTTCACTTAGCATGATCTCCTCCAATGAGAGACTATAGACTCTGGGAAACAAACTGAGGGCTTCAGAGGGGAGGGGGTGGGGGACTGGGTTAGGCCAGTGATGGGTATTAAGGAGGGCACATATTGCGTGGTGCGCTGGGTGTTATAGGCAAATAATGAATCATGGAACATTACATCAAAAACTAAGGATGTACTGTATGGTGACTAACATAACATAATAAGAAATTATTATAAAAAAAGAAAATTATAAAGTAAAAAAAAAAACCACCAAAACCCATAGTCTTCCTAAGTATAATCTCCTTTGAATCTGGGGACCAACCTGATCCCATTACCAAGCACAACATACTCCTTTCCTGAGCAGAAAACATCAGATGCAATATTTTTTCACAGGAAAGAAGGAGCATGTGTGACAGCTACTGTGACTGACATGCCACAATTCTGTAGGAGGTTGAGTGCTGCACCCCCCCCCCCAATATATACCTGCCTGGAAACTTAGAATTGAAATAAAAGCCTTAGCATACGTAATTAAGGTAAAGCTCTTGAGATAATATCATCCTGAATTAGGGTGGGCCCAAAATCCAAAGACAGGGGTCCTTACAAAAGGCAGAAAAAGAGAAGAGACCCAGAGAGACCCAGAGGGGAGAAAGCCAGGTGAAGATGGAGGCAGAGATTGGAGTGATGTATCCACAAGCCAAACAACACCAAGGGTTTCCCATAGCTACCAGAAGCTGGAAGGGGAATGGATTCTCCCTTGAAGCCACCAAAAGGAACCAACTCTGCTGACATCTTGATTTCAGTCTTCTGGCTTCCAGAACCATGAGAGAAGACATTTCTGCTGTTGTAAGTTTTCCAGATTGTGTTACTTTGTTACAACAGCCCTAGGAAACTAATACAGATATAGATGTGTAATAGCCACCCCAAACTGATGGATGGTTGTAGCTAGAGCACCTGCTTGAGTAAAACAGCTGCTCTGCAGAGGGTGAGGCAGAAACATCTCCCTCTCACACCGCACCTTTCCCTCCATGTTGTGGGGACCTTCCCTGGACTGCAATGGGGCCAGCCTCAGGCTGGGATTCCTGTAGCAGAAAATGGGGGTGGGGGGCTTGGCCAGTTCCTTTGCTATTCTGTGCCATGTTCTCCCAGCCCTTCCAGGGTTGGAGGGGTGAGAGGCGAGAGGTTCTGCTTTAACTTGGGGTTGATTTCTTCTAGATGGGGCAGATACCCAAATGCTAATTCTTTCTCTGGCTGAGAGCTTCTGGGGTTCCCTCAGCAACTGCGTACAGGGAACCTCTGGCTGCAGCCTCCTTACACTGGCAAACCTTCCTTAGTTAGCTGTGAAAGACCCTTCCTCTGCTCCTGATCTGAAAGTTCACTTTGCAAACACCCTGTTGGGTCTTGGCAACTCAAGGCCAGCCACCTCCCAGAGATCCAGGAGCCATGGGAAGCTCACCCATCTTGCTCGGCCACACTATAAATACAAGCCATTCCCAACATGTTGTTTTAGTTAAAGTGACTTTAAAATAAGATTTAACATCTGGTAGGTCAATTCCCCCTAACCATTTTATTTTAATAATTTCCTTGTATACTTTCTCTTTGCTAAAAACTTTTAAATCCTTTGTCGAGCTCCCGATCTTTCATCCCATCTCCTTCCCCCCATTCCTCCAAAGCCAAAATACATTAAGTTTATACTTTAACTTGGGGAAAATTATGTTTTTATGGTATTACATTTTCCCATCCAAGAATTTAAATTTTCTCTATTTGTTAAACATTTGAGACTTTCTATTCAATTTCATAGGTTTTTCTCACATAGGTTCTGGATTTTTCGTTTAAAAATTATTTCTCAGATTTTATAGTTATTGTGAATGCATTCCTCTTGTTTTTACGTCTAGCTGTTTTTGAGAAATTTCGAATTTATTCCGTCTTTATCGTATTTACAGCTGCCTTAAATCCTCTTATCAATCCTGGTAGTCTGTTTCCAAAAATGTCTTGGCTTCTCCGGATGTACAGTAATTTTATTTGCAGATAAAGATAATTCTGTCTTTTTTCCTAAATGTAATTATATTAAATGCCTTGTTACATTTATTGATACAGCCACATGATTTTTTCCCTTTATGTAACAGGTCTCTGATATTGAATAACTTTCCATTTTTGAAATAAGCCCTATTTTGTCACTATGTGTGTGTGTGTGTTTATATAAAATTATATATATAGATATATACAAATTGGTTTCAAATTTCTATCAACTTGCCATAAACTAATTATAATCATAAAAATTAAGTAAAAAGAAAGTGGAAGTATAAATTTAATTCTCTTTATATACCATTGCCTTTGGGAGGCTATCCAGTGTAGTGGTTAGGAAGCAGATTCAGGAACCAGCCTCACTGAATTTAAATACCAGCTCCACTACCTAATGTGCCCAGATGAGAAGCTACATTTCCCGGCCACACCTGCAGATGGAGGTGGCCAATGAATTGTAGGTGGAAGTCTGTGTGGGCCTTTGAGAAAGCCTGCCCTTTCATAGTTCTGTTCCTTACCTTTCCTCCCCCTTCTTTCTATCTAGACACTGGGTGTAATGACTGGAGTCCCAGCAGCCATCTTGTGACCTTGAGGGTGAATGCTACATGCTGAGAATGGTGGAACAGGAAGGTGGAAGGAAGCTGGTCCTGGTGACACCATGGAGCCACCACCGCAACCGTGGGCTCCATAGGCCCAGACTGCTTGTACATGAGACAGAAATGTACTTCTGCCTTGTTTAAGCCACTGTCATTTCTTTTCTCAGCTGAGAGAAGTAACAAAGCAGCCAGCACACCTTACTGCAAGAATAGAAGAGGGCTTGTGGAACCTGAAAAGCATTAAGCCACCACACCCAACCCCTCCTGCCTGCTGCAGGCCAACCCTGAGGAAAGCAGGGTGGGGGGGAGGAGGGCTGTAGAGGAGTCCTGGGCCTGTGCTAACCAGCGATGTAGACCACATGAGAATGAATGAAGCATCACCCTGCTCTTCTGGGAGCCCCCAGCTGCCCAAGACACTTACTCATCTTTACACCATACACCCTGAACCTAGCCTTCTTGGGACGAAAAAGCCACGGATGTCTTCAAATCCATCAAGACCCAACTCTCTTGTGCTCATATCCCTGTTTTCTAGCCCCTCAGTCAAGACCAGGGGGCAACCTGCAAAGTTGGGCCTCATTTCAAAGAGGTTGTTATCTCCACCAGGGGCACAGTTACGCAGAGTGGGAGGTCCTGCCCTGAGGACACTTGGCTATCTGCAGTCAGAGCTGCTGAGCTCAGGAAGCTCAGCACATGTCAGAACAGGGACAGCTTCACGTGTGCCCTTCAAATTTCCAATGTCTAGTGTTTGGTGTTCAGAACCACTGGGCAGACACTTTTTCCCTAACGTCTGAGAGTCTGGGGGCTTCTATGTCCTTTTCCAACCCCAGATGCCTCACAGACACTTGACTGGGAGTTTGTCCCAATCTACACTCGCAGAGTGTACACTCTCACCAAAAAGGTGGCTTCTCCTCTGCCTGGTATTTTCCAGAAGCATGGGCCCTGCCCTCCACATCTAGAAAGAGCTTCTCGTCCATCCAGCTTCCTGCACACCCCACTTACCACCATGGCTCACATTTGCCTCCAGGTTGGGAGGGCAGGATTCTCTCAGGAAACCTTGGAATGCACATGGCATAAAATCATGTCAAACTGACTTAAATAGCAAAGGTGATGTAGTGGATCATGTACCTGTGAAGCCCCGGGGTGGACCTCAGGTGAGGCTAGTGGATCGTGTACCCATAAAGCCCATGAGTGGACCTCAGGTGAGGCTTGCTCTTGCCTTGCAGACATTATCATCAAGAACCCAACTCTTGGGGCACCTAGGTGGCTCAGCTGCTGGGTGTCTTCCCTTGGCTCATGTCATGATCCCAGACCTGAAGGATCTGCTCAGCAGAGAGCCTGCTTCTGCTGCTCCCCCTGCTTGTGCTCTCTCTCTGTCAAATGAATGGGTAAAATCTTTAAAAATAATAATAATAAAAGAACCCAAGTCTCTGCTCTTCCTTCCATGGTGATAGCATCCTCCAGTTGACCCCAGTTCCTCCAGACTCTCTCACATTAACAACACAGGGATGCCAGTTCTACACTCCTATCCTTGCCCCACTGATGTCTCTTCCAGAGTTCGCACAATAAAGAGAGGAAGGGTTGCACTCCAAGAAATCTCAGCAAACAGCTCACATTGCAATTGCCCTGGTAACTTGATGAAATAGTCTTGATAGCACCTTCCTTGGGGTGAAAGTCGTCCTGGCTTTCCTTCGCTGACCTTGCCAACAGAGAAGAGCAAGTGATCTGGGCACCGAGGTGCCCACTCCTGCTCTCTGGCCTCAGGCTGCAAAGGTGGGAAGGCCTTGGGGACTTGCAGCCCCATAGCATGGGTGGGTAGGACTGACACTGGAGGGGTGCAGTTCCCACTCATAAGCCTCATAAGCCTCTCCTGAAGGCTCCAACCTGTGGCCAAATTGGCCCAAAGGAGCCCTGGGCCAGGAGAGGAGGCTGCAGAAGGTGCTGTGAGGGGAGGACTTGTGGGCCCGATGGTCATGGACACGGAGGACATTCCAGAGGAGGCCTTGAAGGAGGGGTGAGGGATAGAGTTCCACACAGAGGGCATGTCCCAAAAAGGAGGGATGCAGGGACAGAGAAAAGCAGCAGAGACAAGGCTGCTGGGCCATCCAAGGGCCACATATGAAAGAAAAGATAGTGTCGCAGGGGAGGTGTGCACAGGGAAGGCCTCAGGGCACGGCCCCAGCGCCAGTGGACACATCTGGATCTTTCTCTGTGTCGGGAGGCAGTGTGCTGCACACGTGGCCCTTCCGGCATTATTTTCCTCCTTCCCAAGTGGTCTGTCTCCCCCACCCCACCCCCACCTTTGCCAGCCATAGTAGCTCCCACCGCCCTGCTTGGTCCTGCTGCTCAGCTGTGCACCAGGAAAGTCTGGAAGTCATTAGCGGAGAGCAGGGCCCTCTTGCTGTCTGCACCCAGCTGGGAAAGCAAACAGAGTTGGGGGCGGGAAGCATGAAAGGGTCCCCAGTCCCGGGCCAGGGTAGAGCAGGAGGGGGATACAGGATGACGTGCAGATTTGGGGGATGTGGCCATCCTTGTCTAAGAGAGAGACCTGAGCCAGTCTCTGCAAGGGTGGGCGGTAGGGCAGGCACTGACAAGGACACCCACAGGTCACGTGGCCACAGCTATGTGCAGTAGGCACTGCCACCCTCCTCTCACAGGGCAGGGCAAAGACTCAGACAGGTCAGGGGGCATCCCAGGGGGACCTGGGAATGGATGCAGCAGGCTCTGCTGGCCTTCCTGAAACCCTCCTCTGGCCATTTTGATGCCGAGGCACTAGGGGATGTGACCCACTGAGAGGATGCAGTAGAGAGGTCAGCAGGGGTGGGATGCAGAGGGCCAGGCCAGGAAGGGGCCTGGGGAGGGATGCTGAGGGCAGGTCCACAGGGGTGGGGGCAGGGGTACATCTCGGACCCTCTTCCCGCCCTGAGAAATAGCACTCCTTGAACTTTCTTTCTGCACAAGAAACGCAAATGTTCTGGTTGCCAAACAGAGCTCGTGTTTAAGAGAATACGCAGGGATGGGGCAGGAGGGAGGCTCTGACCTCGCTGCTAGAGGGCCAGCCTGGGGCAGGTGCCCTGTACTCAGGACCTACTGAATTGTCAGCACCAGGTGGTGTACTGTTAGCCCATTTTTCAGACAGGAAATTGTGACTAGGAAACCAGGTCACCTGTGCAAGGTCACAATTTGGGGACTCCAGCGGCAGACCGCTGGGCCTCTGGCTCCCCAGTCCTGGCAATGAAGACAGGGGGAGCAGTGCAGGTGTGTTCCCACAGAGCCTCCCCTGAGAACCTGGCAGTGAGGACCCCAGCCTGCAGGGCCTCAGGTTGGACGTGTTTATCCCAGCATAGGAAGCCCCACTCCCTCCCACCTTCCGCCCCC
>NW_024426663.1:78475757-78498189 GCF_017311325.1 Ursus maritimus | reverse complement strand
CCCCCCCCCCCCCCCCCCCCCCCCCCCCCCCCCCCCCGGGTGCTGGCCAATTTCTCCAGCACATTCTTGGCAGCGTGTTATTCTAGTCCCCTAGAGGTAGACCTTTCCCAGTGCCTTCCTGTTCAAGTTCACGGGCACGGGATGCAAACTCACAGTTGAAAGGAGCAGGTGGGCGAACTTGGCTGAACAAAGTTCTTTTCTTCCTCTACAAGAAGAGTGAAGGTCGGACCTTGGGCTCCTCACCAGTGCAGGGAGGGGTTTGGCCCAGCCAAATTCTCAACCGGAAAAAAAAAAAAAGAGCCCCTGCATTCCCAGAGGCTGGCCTCCATCTCAGGGACATGGAGTTCCAAGTTTCAAACTCTTCTCTGTGTTCATCTTAGAATTTTTGGCAAGGACTGGTGTCAGGTTTCCAGGACAGGAGGCCTCACACGTGTCACCAAGATGGCTCCAGGGTTCTCTGAGCTACTACCCTCGCTTGCAGAGATGGCCCTGAGGACAGAAACACAGGAAGCAGAAACACAGGCGTTCCTCTAAAAAAGAGCTTTTTAATGTACTTGGTGAATTTCTTCTTTATTGTATTGCTTTCCTTGATTGCAGTGAATCATGCTTTCATAAACATAAATGCAAAACAGTTATTTTAAAAGATAAGTCCCTGATTGGGTTATTTGGAGACTTGCCTAAGACGGAATATGGAGAAAGAGTTTGGAAATATCTTCATGTCTAAACAGATTCTGCCCTTTTTTCCATTGTGAGAAAAATGAAAGAAGCAAGAGTCAATCCTTGAGAATTCTTCTGTCTACTGACAGAGAACCTATTCTAGACAGACACAGGGACAGGAGCCGTTAGACTTGGCAGCCGACCAGATTCTGAAGGGCCTGGGTTTGGGTTTCCACCCTTATCCAGGGGGGTTGGTCCTGGGAGCCACTGTCCTCACTCCATCCTCCAGCTCAACCCCACACGCTGCTCAGTCAACGTATTTATTGAGCAGCTGCTACACGTCAGACACTTCTAGAATCCGGGGTTGTGATACAGGAGATAAAACGGACAAAAATCCCCCTCCCCATGGAGCTGACATTCTCATGAGGGAGACGGACAAGGACCACATACTCAGGATGCTACCTGCCGACAAGAGCTCTGCTCTGAAGACAGCTTGAGCTGGGAAGAAGGGAGGGAGACCACGTCGGGACCTGAGCGGGGGCACGGCATCATTAAGCAGATGTTCAGGAGCAAGTTCATTGAGAAAGTGACAGGAAAGTAAAGATCTGAAGAAGTGAGAGAGGAGACCGCAGGATTCTGAGGGAGGAGGGCGCCAGGCAGAGAGAACAGAATGTTCCAGAAACATTCAGGGAAGTGGCGATTCTGTGTGGGGGCAGTGAAGTGATGGGGGTGGGGAATGGCAGGAAGTGGGGGGAGGGGGCTGAGAGCAGAGGAGGTGTAGGACCCACCTGGAACGGGTTCCCCTCCCAAAAAGGTATGTCCACGTCCCAGGACCTGTGCACGTGACCTTATTTGGAAGAAGAGCCTTTGCTGACGTGATGAACTGAGGATCTCAAGATGACATCATCCTGGATAGCCAGGTGGGCCCTCCATCCAATTGCAAGTGTCCTTATAACAGACACACTGAAGGGAGGTGTGAACACAGAGGCAGAGATGGGAGAAACCCAGCCACCAGCCAAGGTCATCAGAGCCACCAGGTGCTGGAAGAGGCGAGGAAGCATCCCACCCAAAGGCCTTCAGCAGAGAGCGTCGCCCTGCCAACTCTTTGATTCCGGCCCAGTGAAACTGACTGGAGACTTCTGACCTCCAGAACCCTGTGCTGTCACCCGTTCTGTGGTGATTCGTTATGGCAACTGCAGGAAACGCATGCAGCACTGCAGGGAGCCAGCATGGTAATGGGGAGACCAGTGTGGGGGGCACTCCAAGACATAGCCACCCCCTGACTCCCAGGTCCATCAGGCCTGCCTATACCCAGAGTTTGCCGTGCTTACACACCACCTGGGTGTTCTTTCAATGTCTCTCCTTGTTTTAGTGTCAGTAAACTCATTTAAAAATGCAATATTAGATCACTAAATTAAACATAAAACTAAATCCGTAACCTGGATTGCCCGCATCTGGACAGGCAAGGCCCTTGCTGGGGTGGGGGGTGGGGAGAATCATGGGGAGGAACACAGGAACCAGCCTGGGACCTGGGCCTGACCACAGAGGGGACCCCTGGGAATGAATGGTCTGAACTGATATGAGCTTCTCCCTTGGACAAGGGACAGGCCAGGATTGATCCCAGTTTGATTGGGTTTTTTAGCTGTCCAGGTATAGAGTGAGGTGCACCAATATTTAGTTACAGATTGATTTTGCTTGGCATGTTTTTTAAATCATGTGCACACATGAATCTGACTTGAATTTTTTAAGACACGGGGAGTACGCAAAGGAATGGCCCCATGGGTACACTTGTCTCCCCAAGTTACCAGCGGCCTCTCCCGCTGGGGTGGGGTTGGTCTCTGCCTCTGACCCGGTGGTGGGGGAAAGGGTTTCAGTAATGGAATGGGGGGGCAGGGCAGCGAGTCCCTGGGGAGGTTGTAGGTTCAGAAAGTTGCCAGGTGCCAGTTGTAGGAGACCAGAATCTCCAGCCGTGAACTCAGAAGCGCAGGAATGACTACCAGTGACTTCAGTTTACCCCGAAGAGCTCCTCCGCGCCCTGTTTTATGCCCCAGGTGCCTAACCTGTAGGGTAAATCATAGACCACCAGGCCTTCCCCAGAGAGGAGCTCAAGATATTTCTTCCCAGGGTCCCCTCCCTGCAGGGTCATCTAGGGCTGGCTGTGTTCCTTTCCCCGAGGTCAGGCTCGTTCCTGATTCCTGGTTGGTGGCCCCTCCACAGAGCCCCTTCCTTCCCAGGTGTCTGATAATGGCCCTGCCGCTGCCATCAAAAGGCGGAGGGTGGTGGTAGCACCGGCTCTCCCCAGCTGGGGCACTGTACCGTCCCTCAAGGTTTTCCTACCCCCTTGCCACACCTCCACAGTGCTCCTTTATTAATGTGCTTCAGGAACCCTGTCCTCGGAGTGGTCTCTGGGATCCTCTTGTTCAGCTATGTGAGGAACACACAGATCACCCCCTCCTGGCCAGGAGAAAAGGGGACAGGGGATATCTGGCACGTAGGGGCGTCATGATTCCTCAAAGAGGAGCCAGTGGTGGTGTGTCCTAAGCACAGATGGAGGGCAAGGCATGGGAGCATCAAGTGGCTGTGACACCCAGTTGCTATAGCAACCACAACTCAGGGAACAGTACGGACCCTAGAGCATCATATGTCAATGTGGCCGGGTCCACGGACTGGTGCCATCCACGGACTGCTTGTTGCTGGTCAGAGATGAGAAAAGTTCAGGAATTTGGAAACCTTTGCAGCATTTTGGTCCAACTATGACATCCAAGTACATGCAAGTGTATGAGCGGTGTTCTTACTGCATGGGGCAGAAGGACCCGTCAGGGGCATTGTCAGAGTCACGCAGCGACATCCGTGCTGCGAGCACATCCTTGGCATGTCCAGCAGGACCGTGTCACCAGGTATGGGGTGTTACGATTATAGTCTTTGCTGTAACCTGAGAGTGTTTAAAATGTGGAATCCACTCCTTTCTTTGAAAGATAAGTTAAGTTCTGGGACGCCTGGGTGGCGCAGTCGTTAAGCGTCTGCCTTTGGCTCAGGGCGTGATCCCCGCGTTCCGGGATCGAGTCCCACATCGGGCTCCTCCGCTGGGAGCCTGCTTCTTCCTCTCCCACTCCCCTGCTGTGTTCCCTCTCTCACTGGCTGTCTCTCTGTCACATAAATAAAAATAAAATCTTAAAAAAAAAGAAAGATAAGTTAAGTTCTATAACCTATAGAATTAATTGTTGGGGCTACGACTAATGAGGAATTGGAGATACATTTTTAAAATTTTTTATTTAAATTCAATTTAGTTCACATGTAGTGTATTATTGGTTTCAGAGGCAGAGTTTGGTGGTCCATCAGTTGCAGATAACACCCAGTGCTCATCGCATCACGTGCCCTCCTTCATGTTCATCATCTAGTTACCCCATCCCCCACCCACATCCCTTCCAGCAGCCCTGTTTGTTTCCTGGAGTTAAGAGTCTCTTATGGTTTGTCTCCCTCTCTGGTTTCATCTTGTTTCATTTTCACTTCCCTTCCCTGAGGTTCTTCTGTTTTGTTTCTTTTTTTTTTTTTAAGATTTTATTTATTTAATTGACACAGAGAGAGAGACAGCCAGCGAGAGAGGGAACACAAGCAGGGGGAGTGGGAGAGGAAGAAGCAGGCTCCTAGCTGAAGAGCCTGATGTGGGGCTCGATTCCATAACGCCGGGATCACGCCCTGAGCTGAAGGCAGACGCTTAACCGCTGTGCCACCCAGGCGCCCCTGTTTTGTTTCTTTAAAACCATCACTTGTTCCACTTTAGACAAGAGCTTAAAATGAATATCTTGAGACTCACTTTGAAATTTCTACACTTGTTTCTGTCAACATACCTCTGCATGAGACTAGTTTCTCTGCCATTAAAATTACTAAATTTAATAGCCCTGGTCAATTCAATTTATCTAACAAATTAACAAGCAAGAAGCCAGTCCATTAAAACTTCAAAAATGGGACTCATCCTTGGGCTTCTTTTTGTTTATTTACAGTTGCAGAATGATGAAAGGTTATTAATGTAATTATGATATTTTTAAGATTTTATTTATTCATGTGAGAGAGAGACAGAGACAGAGAGAGCACAAGAGGGGGCGGAGGGGGTGGCAGAGGAGAAACAGACTCCCTGCTGAGCTGGGAGCCTGATGTGGGGCTCGATCCCAGCACCTGGAGATCATGACCTGAGCCAAAGGCAGACGCTTAACCATATAAAGAATATAAAGTGATTCTTTATATTAATCATCTATATATACTTTCAGTGAAATACACAGTTTTTGTCATTTTAATGGTTTTTTTCCCATGCTGTTTGTTCTAATTATATTTACTGACAAGTAATTTTATGTGATTGAATCTAATACTTTGTATGTCTTGTTCTTTCAATTTCTTTTTTAAAGTAAATCATTTTTATTGTATTTTATGTAACTATCAGTGGATTGAAAACATTTTCGAATGACCTTTCCCCACAGACATTTTGAGAAGCACCATTTGAGAAAGCATCCCCAGGGCCAGGGAGAAGTTTTGAGCGAAGAATGGCCATCTGGGAATGCAGGGGGAGGTTCTGGAGGTCTTGGAGGTCTCTTCATCTCCCTAGAAGCAAGGCGGATGTGGCGGAAAGCCATACCCAGGGCATGACTATGTGGGTCCCAGAATTGCAGTGACAAAGACTTGGCCCTGCTGGGTTCAGTGACACACCATGAGGGCTTGGGGAGAGGGATCCCCTGACACATAAAACAGGGTCATCGGACAGACACAAATGGGACGGAACTCTGAATCCCCAAATGCCCCAAACTTCCCTTGATACCACAGGCAGCCCAACTTGGGAAGTAGACCCCTCTGCACAAAATCCTCTCTTTTTTCCTGGGCACACCTGTCTCCTTCAGGCCCTGTAGCCCTCAGGACCACGGGGCCTTTTGGGAGTCACAGCCCACCACAAATATTTAGAGAGGTGCAGGGTCCGAGGTTGGAGGAGAGAGCCGTACTGAGACACGTTACTGCCAGACGGTAGGAAACTCCATGACCCCCACATCAGCAAAGTTTCTAAGGGTCCAAAGTAGAGATAAGTTGCTACGCCTTACACCACCTGCCAGGACAAAGAGAAGCAAAACCATTGGATTTTGGAGCCAATGTATAGCACCTCTGAGCTCCTATTCTGACCCGCTTCCTGAGTCGCCTTTGCTGTGAGCAGGGCCTGGAGTGGGAAGGAGTCTTCCCCAGCACACATGCCAGGGTCCTGGAGGAAAGCCATATGCTCTTCTGCCAACACAATTCTCCACTTGAAAACAAGTTCCTAACTTACAGCTGGGCCCTGGGAGAGCATGCCCACCTTGACCCTGGGGTAGCAAGTTGTACTGCATGACCCAAAAGGTCCATCAGGAACTGGGTGTTTTCTGCAAAAACAAATCACAAAATTGGATGTGCAGAACAGCCTTCCATCTTAAAATGGAAATGGTAAGCAAGCAGGTCTGGAAGGCACAGAGCGTAGGATGAAGCTAGGGTTCCTGCTACACCTGTCCCCACTGCCTCACTACATCTGCCCCAACCACTGTGGGCTCCTGGGGAGATCTGTCTCGTGATTGGGTAACAGAGTTCAAGGCCCTGCTCCATGCGTGGGTTCCACAGTAAGCCAGCACCAGTACCAGAAGTGACTGGTAGCCTCCCCTCCCCCAGCTGACAGAGAAAGAACATGCTGAAGGAAAATCTTCCCCATGGGCAGACCTTCAGGGGACTCACCTGGTTATCTGCTCTCTGTGGAAGGAAGTACGGCAGAGGCACAAACACTCAGACTCCTGGGCAGCGAGCAGCTAACAGGTTGGCTGGCTGGAAAGAGCCCCAAAAGGAGGAGATTGGAAATTTGGGGGCCCAGTGGTCTGGGTCACTTGAGATGGACACAGTGTGATGACATCTGTGTCCTGTGTGAACACCTACCCAAGGGCATCCACAGTAGAGGCTGCTCTCAGTAATCCAATGGACAAGTTAACCCACCTGCAACTGTCAGCCAGCTTCTCTCCCACCACCCACATGTTTCTTCAAAGAGCTATGTGATGTGGCCATGGTGACAGGGATGGAGGCGGTGCATGGGCTCAACAGCACAGACTTTGCTGCTCCAAGGCCGATCCGGCTACTGCCACTCCTGAGTGGCCAACCTGCCAACAGCAGGAGCTGGTTCCAAGGCCCCAGGATGGCACTGTTCCTTGGGGGGATTGGCTGGCCATTTCTTGGCCAGTTCATTACGTTGGACCCCTGCCATTATGGAAGAATCGCTCTATCCTCTCTGGCATGATGCACACTCCAAATGCATCCTTGCCTTCCCTGCCTGTAGAGCTTCTAGCAACACCACCATTGATAGACTCAGAGACCACCTTATCTACTGCATGGTATCCCACACAACACAGCCTCCAACCAATGGATGCATTTAACACCGAAGGTGTGCCAGTGGGATCCCCCATGCCCCATCACCAAGAAGCAGCTAGCTTGTGGGAGAGGTGGAAGAGCCTGCCCAAAGGCTCCATTGGGACACCATCTGGGGGCCAATACCTTTTGAGGCTGGAGTGCTGGCCTACAAAGTGTGTATATGCATCAAACTGATGACCGAAGATCGTGTCATCTCCCCCTTGTGCAGAATTCACACGTCTGAGAACCAGCAGCAGAAATGGGAGTGTTGCCCTTTAACCATTTCACTGACATCGTCCGACAGAAATCTTGCATTCCCTCCCAGTTATCTAACACTCTGTGCAAGCTTACGGGTGCTGGCATTCAGGGAGGGATACATTTATGGTTTCTACTACTGGAAGCTGAGAGTGCCCCCTGCCACGTGGGCTCTCCATTCACTGAACCAACAGGCGGATAGAAGGGGTCATGGTACTGGGCAGGGGATGGACCCTGAAAGACAGAAAGAAATTGGGTTGTTGTGGGCAGTGGGAGCAAGAAGGACTCCGTGTGAACCCAGGGCATTCCCTAGAGTGCCTCCTTGTACCCCTGGCCTAATAGTACTAGTCAATGGAAAGCATACAACCAATAAAGTTGGGCTCACTACGAAAGGACTCAGATGCTGCAGGAGTAAAGATTTGGAAAAGAATCACCAGATAAAGAATGCTACCTGGTTGGGGCGCCTGGGTGGCACAGCGGTTATGCTGGGAGCCTGCTTCTTCCTCTCCCACTCTCCCTGCTTGTGTTCCCTCTCTCACTGGCTGTCTTTCTCTGTCAAATAAATAAATAAATAAAAATCTTTTAAAAAAAATGCTACCTGGTCAAGGTACTGGCAGAAGGTAAGGGGAATGCAGAACAAGCAGTGGAAAAAGGAGCCCCGATGGTCAACACAGGTCTCCTGACCTGCACAAAGCAAGGCAGTCAGCTTTTTCTCCACTGTCCCAGCGCACACTTTTTTTCCTGTTATCACACATGAAAAACACTGGTGGTAGTAAGCATTTTAGGTTTCTGGTAGGACCAACCAAGGAACCAAATTCACCCCATAATAATGCTATAGCTGAGGGGTTGGCAAACTATGGCTCATGAACCAAATCCATAATGCCACCTGTTTTTGTAAATAACGTTCTGTTGGGGCACAGCCACACTCACTGTTTACGTATCGTCTATGGCTATTGCATCAAAGTCAAATACAATAAGAACAAGACGGCTCACGAAGCTTAAATATTCATTATCTGATTCTTTATTGAAAAAGTTGGGTTGGCAAGGAGGGGGAGAAAAAGGAACCCTCGTGCACTATTGGTGAGAATGTAAATTGGTGCAGCCAATTTGCAATTGGTGCAACATTATTGAAAACACTATGGAGGTTCCTCAAAACATTAAAAATAGAACTACTGTATGATCCAGCAATTCCACTTCTGGGTAATTATCCAAAGGAAATGAAAAACACTGACTCAAAAAGATGTGTACACCCCCATGTTCACTGCAGCATTGTTTGCAATAGACAAGATACAGAAGCAGCCTACGTGTCCATCAGTGGGTGAATGGATAACAATTTGGTCTATATACACGGAATATTATTCAGCTCTAAAGAAGAAGGATATCTTTCCATTTGCAACAATATGGATGGACATTGAGGGTGTTATGCTAAGTGAAATAAGTCAGAGAGAGAAAGACAAATATAGCATGAAGTCACCATATGTGGAATCTAAAAACAAAAATAAAAACAAAAAACCAAACTCATAGACACAGAGCACAGGTGGATGATTGCCAGAGGTGGGGGTGAGGTGGGAGAAATAGGTAAAGGAGGTCAAAAGGTAGAAACTTCCAGTTATAAAATAAATAAGTTCTGCGAATACAATGTACAGCATGGTGACTATAGTTAATAATACTCTATTGTACATTTGACAGTTGCTAAGAGTAGATCTTCAAAGTTTTCATCACGAGAAAAAAATCTGTAGCTACACATGGTGACTAGATTTATTGTGATGATTATTTCACAATATCCATATGCATTGAATATCATTATTTTGTACACCTGAAAATTATATAAAGTTATATGTCAATTATATCTCAGTTAAGAAAAGAAAGAAAAAGTTGGCCAATCCCTGCTATTACTACTGGGAATTTCTGGGCCCCCTGTGGAAACATAAAGTTTTCCTAGAATGAATAGATGCTGAGGCCAAAAAGGGTGGGATGTTTGAGATAGCCTCCATGTGCTCCTGCAGACCCACTCTCTGCTCACCTCCATCCCTATCCTGTATCTGTTCGGGGCAAACTCAAGAGTTCCCTGTTCCTCTGACTTCCAGCTGTGGGAGACATTCAGCAGGAGATTAGAGGCAGAGAGGAAAGTGAGATCCTTCCTGCAAGGTCAGCCTCCCACAGCCAAAGGTCACAGCTCCTCTTGGACGACCTTCTCCACATGGGCCTTCCAGTCTCAGAGTTCTAGAAGCTTCTCCCTCCCCTTAACCCTGCCAGGCCCAGGCATAGTAATGGGTCCCTGCTGTAATTAGCACCAGAGTCCTGCCGGCTGCTCCCCTCCACCCTGCCCATACCGCCACAAAGGATCCTTTTACAAAAATCTTCTCAAACTACCCAATTTGAAGATATCCTCTTATCCTGCAGGTACCCTGACTGTTACAAAACATAACTTGGCTTATTTTTTTCTCTAACTAAACTGAATTTAAATCCACCAGGTTTGGGTTCAATTTTAGTAGATTTCTGGTAACGTTCTCCATTAATTTAAGCTTTCACACTCACCTGCATCACAGACTCCCACCCCTGCTTTCCCTGGGGTTGTGTGGAAATAGAGTGACCCTATGATTGACTTGTAGGGCAGATAGTCCCGAGTCGACACCTGTTGTCTCAGCATCATTATTAATAGTGCCCCCTTCACTCCCAGAGTCCTGGTTTAGACAGTAAATGCTGTGATGACTCTGTATAAAAGGTGCTGGGTCTGCCTAGGGCACAATCTTATTCTTTGTCCAGACTCTTCAGCTGGCATCAGCCATACTCTGCCTTCTCCAGAGTGGCCCTGAGATTTCAATCCTTGCAGTTTCCAGTGGCATCCTCTTCCTCCCTCCTGACAGCAGAGCCTTCCCTGTTCTCTTTCTCTCCTCTTCTTCTGCCTCCTATTCTAGGCACTTGGGACTTATCAGTGAACAAAACAGGAAGGGAGACAAAAAGGCTCTGCTTGCAAGGATTTTTCTTCTTTCTCGTATTCTAAACAATGATTTCAAGGCTATGAACTTTCCTCTGAATACCACTTTTTATGCACTCCCCAGGTTTTTGTGTGGATGTTCTTAAACAGCTTCCTAGTCTTCTGCTCTAGGGTTATATAGAAGGGTTTTGCTTTTTATTTTCAAGATTTTTTATTTTTTTTTACTATGCTTCTGTAGTACTGGTATTCCATGGGTGTTCCTGACACCTTCTCTTATTTAGTCCTTACAACAGCTCATCCAGCTAGGGTACCATTCCCATTTCACATATGTGAAAACAGAAGTCCGGAAAGGGCCAGCAGTTAAAGTCCGTAGGGGTAGAGTAGGGATTCAACCCTACCTCAACAGGCTGGAAGCAGCACCGTCTCCCCCACCCTGAGAAGAACAGGCTCTCCTCAGAAAGACACTGCTGGGCAGCTGTTCTCAGCCCTGTCCTGAGCTTTGCACCTTCTCAGTGGGTGACAGCAGAGGGACGAGGCTGTCCAGTTGGGGATGTGCAGTCTCTCACTCTCAGGCTGAGATCCACCCCTCAGATCCCAATAGCAGCCCAGGGCCTGCTAGACCCTCCCTCTGGTGCAGAAGAGGGACAAAGATGACAGCAGGGAGACTCTCTATGGCCTTGGTCAGTCTGCCCTGTTGTCCCAAAGGCAAGGTAGGGTGACCAAAGCCAGGGAGGACTGGGCAAGTAGCCAGGGCCATTAGGTGGCCACTCTCAATATGGGCAGTGGGGAGAGGCGCTTTTCTGAGGGGTGACGTGAGCCAGTCCTCTGTGGCAATTTGGGCCTGTGGGGAGGCTTCCAGGCTGAGGGAACAGCAAGGGCCTGGAAGAGGGGACAAGGGACTTCTTGTGCTCACTAGAGAACGGAGTCATACCCCTGAGCATGGCCCCCGAAGTCTTTCACACTATCTCCTGGCCTCCTACTTGCTGTTTGTTGACATAAATGTGCACACATACACACACACACACACACACACACACACACACACACACACACACACAATTGCCCAGAAAATGCTGGGCCCTTCAGATAACATCCTGAACCAACATGGGCCATGTGTAGTTTTGGGGGTTAATGGAGCATGAGCCAACCCTGGGAGGTCGCCCCACCTGAAGGTCCAGTATCAGCACCAGCTGGTGGTTGCTTGGGCGGCCCAGCCCCACCGGATGGTTGCATGATGCACCGGGCCTCTCTGGCCCCTCTCCCCATCTGTTCAATGGGCGGATTGGCCCAGAAGGCCCCAGAGTCCCCATAGCCCGCCGCAGTCTGACTCACTCTGCAAACAAGTAACACACAGCTCATTTTCTGATGACAAGACGATATCGAAAAATTCTGTTATGCTGGGAGGGGTGACAGAAAGGCCATCTGGGCAACACCCGTCCCTAAGGCCAGTGATCATTCACTTCCCAGCTGTGTTTTTAGGAGAAAATAATTAAGGTCTGAATGCTGCCAACAGGGTGTCTCTGCGGCTGTCCTTGGCGGTGACCCCATGGAAGAGTCCCCCACTGATGAACCCCTCTTGCCCCGGCTGGAGCCCCACCTGTCGGTCCCTGCCACAGCCACTTCACCTCAGCTAATGGGGCCCCAGCAGTCCCTCTCCGTGGATGTTTCCCTGCCCCTCCCTGGGCTATGGTTCTCAGACCCTCTGTGGCCCCCCCTGCCTCTCCCACCTCCACTGTCCTCTGAGCACCTAGCCTGAGCTTTGCGGTTTGCAGAGGGCATCCGCTTCTGTTCTCAGAATTGCCTGGGAGCTAGGCTTTCTCAGCCCCATTTCACAGATGAGGCTCTGGGAGGCGAAAGGGCTTGAGGAGTCACAGGCCAGCAACAGGGGGCATGAAGACCGGGATTCCTCAGTATTTCCATTCCCCCTGCACCTCTTCAGACCCAGGTCCTCAGCTCTAAACCCTGCATCCAGCGCAGTCCCTCCCTGAGCTCCAGACTCACAACTGCTGTGGTGGGGGGGACATGTGAAGAGTCCACAGGCAGCTCAGATCCAACAGGGCCCAATCAGTCGGCCCCAACCCCCCAGCCTGCTGCCATCTTGTGTTCCAAAGACCAGCAAATGACTCTCCTGCTGTCCCCCGAGCTGGCTACTGAGGGCCGTGCCGTGGCTCCCTTCCTCCCCACTGCCCTTTCCTCACAGGTCCGGAATTCTGCCTATGGAACCACCCAGAGCTCTCTGCTGTTGCCAGGCCTGCATCCATGCCTACCCACCCAGCCTCCTCCTGCCTCAGAGACCTTTCTCGAGTGAAAAGCCCACCAGGTCACCTCTGCTTAAGGACAACCACTGTGCCTCCAACCACAGAACTTGGGTTCTAGCTGGGTGGGCTCCCCACATGCTTCTCTTCTGCCTGGTCCCTGTCCTACCCATGTGTGAGAGACAAAGGGTTTTACAGCCTATTAGCCATGCCTTTAGTCTGGCAACAGCAGCTCAGACTTTCCTGGGGGATCTCACCCCCACCCTCACAGTGGGTGTGGAACCCAGACTTTTGGTAACAGCTCAGGGATGCAAGATTCCTTGGACAATCTGAGGAAACCCCAGGACTTCTGCTGGAAATCTCTGGGGAAGGAACCCCCAGTGGAGCTGCTGAGTCAGTAAGATAGAAGCCTGGGGCCGCCAGGGGCCAGCAGGATAGGGAAGCAGACCTGAAGCCAAAGCAGAGCTGAGAGACGGAACGCAGGGTCTGAGCACCTGGACTCAGCTGCCCCCGGTACCTACCCCCGCAATCTGGAGTCATGGGAACCAGTAAAGTCCCTTTTTGACTTGCACCAGTTTAAAATTTTTTTCTCCCAGTTACACAGCATCCAGATCAGTTCTAGGAAGAGTGGGTGGCTGCCTCCACTTGTTCCCTTTAATCTGTTGTTCTCTGCAGCGCGGTGAGGAGTCACATCTGCTTCCCTGCCTCACCGTGAGCTGTCAACGGCATGGATGGAGCCTGACTCATCCCCGGCCCTCGGTGCCAGCGCCCGGTGGGTGCATGGCTGGCCCAGCAAGTGCCCGAGCGGTAAAGGAATGCTATCCCCCTGGTTGGAGAGGGGGGCATACAGGAGGTTTCCTGAGCGGATCCCCATCCTTGCCTTTGGTGTGGCAGCATTCCTTCTCGAACCTCTCAGGAAGGAGACAAGATTGCTCCCCTCTTGGGAAAGAGAAGAAAAGAGAAAGGAAGGTTCTCACTGCTTCTGCAGCCTCTCTCAGTCTGAGCCCACCCATGACACTCAGGCACTCAGTGAGTGTGATGGATGGATGGGGTCTTGGACCACCCGGCATCTTCTCTTTTTCCCATCTGAGGACCCGCCCTTCACCTCTCACTCCAGTGGCTCCAGGGTGAACCCCTGTCCTCAGCTTCCAGGACCGGTCCCCGTGACTAGGGAAGTGAGCTCACTTCTCTACCCTCCCTGGGGTGGTTCATTGTATAGACATGGCCACCAGACAGGGTGCCTGTCTAAGCCCCAAGACTACCGGGAGGTGGGGTGAGTGGGGGACAGCACGATGAGGATGCTGTTTGAGCCCCTGGATCTACTTTTGGGAACAGAACGTTTCCTTTCTTTTCTCGCTTAAGTTGATGTCTTAGCCCAGGCACCATAACAAAATAACCAGGTGATTCAAACAAGAGACATGTATTTCTCACACCTCTGGAGGCTTCGGTTCTTCGGGTTCTCGGTGAGGGTCCCCTTCCTGGCATATAGACCTTCTCGCTGTGTCTTCACATGGCCTTCCCTCGGCCTGCGTGTGCAGAGAGAGAAATCTCTCTTCCTCTTCTCCTAAGGACACAAATCCCAACAACAGCGTCCCACCCTCATGACCTCATCTAAATGTTATCACCTCCCAAAGGCCTCACCTCCAAATACAATGACACTGGGAGTTAGGGTTTTGACCCATGAATTTTGAGGGGATGCAAACATCAGTCAAACAGCCAGTTTGAAGTGTGTTCCTGTCCCGTGAACCGAGCAGCGGCCTGAGCCCAGAACCCTGTGGCCCTCCAGGGGACAGAAGGCAGACAGTGGGCCCTGCCAGAGTCCTGAGCCCAGTGGAGACCTTGGAAGTCCCATCACAGTGGGGCCATTGAGGCCCCCCGTCACAGGATTTCAGGGATATCTTTGACGGCCAATGAGAGAGCACAGCAATCCATCCGGGCTGATCTTCATTGTGCCGGCTGTGAGAGGTACCTGGCATACACAGAGTGGTCAGCATCCCTGAAACGGGCAGTCCCCATGACCTGCCTGTGTGTTTAGGGTTGGCGGGCGTCAAGACAGGGTTAGCATATCCCTTCCAGGAAAGGTTCTGTGTTTGGGAGTTATCAGTATCCCTGCCACGACCCCATCCATGCACATGGACACGCCAGGCTGGAGGGCTGAGAGTCTGGATGTTGGCCTATTTTCGGTTAGTTTTGCTCTCCGACATCTGCAGACCCGCGAGAATATCGAAAGTATTTCACTCCATAGACTGAGATTGCTCAGCTTCGTGACGTGGGACAATTTGCATCCCTAGAGGACACAGACTGCCTTGTTCTCCCTGCCCTGGCTTCTCGGCCAAGGAGCAGGCCAGCCAGGCAGGCTGTGCCAAGAGGCCAGCCCTGCATGTGCCCCCACAGCCCTTAGCCTCACGGGGCTGGCCGGGACCTGAGTCCCAGGCCTGCCACCAGTCACTTTGCACGCAGGACAGGAGGTCCTCCTTGCTCTCCCTGGGCGGGGGTGGGCCCCTCTGCTTCTCAGGATCATGAATGCCTTTTGGACAAGAAACCTTCCCTGCCAGGCTTGGAGGCTCTTGATTTCTATTTTTATGGGAAGTTGATGATCGAACTGGGATGCCTGGGTGGCTCAGTCAGTTAAACGTCTGCCTTCGGCTCAGGTCATGATCGCAGGGTCCTGGGATCGAGGCCTGCATCGGGCTCCTTGCTCAGCAGGGAGTCTGCTTGTCCCTCTGCCCGCCTCCTGCTTGCGTTCTCTCTCTCTCTCTGATAAATAAACAAATAAATCATGAAAGAAAGAAGAAAGAAAGAAAGAAAGAAAGAAAGAAAGAAAGAAAGAAAGAAAGAAAGAAAGAAAATATCCTCGAACTGATTGTGGTGATAGCCTTACAACTCTGAGAATAGACTTAAAGCCGTTGACTTGTGCGCTGTAAATGGCTGAATTATATGGTATGTGGATTCTATCTCAACAAAGCTGTTGCATATAAAACCAAATGCAATGAGTAGACGCCACACGGCACCTTGGGAGCCCCTTTTTCCTACCAAATAACACAGCCTCTCACACCCTGTGCCTCCCCCAAGTCTCTGAGTGGCACGGAATTTTCTGGTGCGAATGTTTCGCGCTTCACGAAACCAGGCCCCTGTTGATACGTAACGCCACATTTGTCTCTGGAAGGTTGAACTCATTGATGCTTTCCCAGACACTAAATGATTGCCTGCTCTCCTCCTTTTTCTGGAAGAGGGGAGTGCGTTGCTCAAGGCCATATACCCCAAGGCTGCAGAAAGTCAGAGTGCAAACCCGACCAGCCCAGCCCTGGGCCAGAGGCCTGCTCTCAGGTCTCCACCCCTCCCGCCTGCTCCGGGCCCTGGGGCTGCTGCTTTACCAGCAGCACGTGGTCCGTACACAGCCTCCTGCCTGCACGGAGCCTTGCAGGGTGTAAAAACACTTGCTAATATCAGACCATCGCATGTGGAGGAGGGAGGTTGCCTATGTTTTGACGGATTCTAAATTTAAAAGTCTTAGAGACATACCAGCCAAAGGCAATGGGTAAACGCTGCCGGTATCCTGATTTAAACCCACAAGCCAAAAAATAAAAATAAAAAATAAACCGACGAGCTATAAAAAGACATTTTTGAGACAATCAAGGCATATTGAATATACTCCTGTGTAGATCAATAATTAAAGATGAGGTGAGTGTTAGAGAACATTAATATATTACTATTAATTTTGTTTGGTGTGATACGAGTATTACAGTCTTAAGAGCCTTACACATCATGCATTATTAAGGAATCGAATCATCTCAGGATTTATTCCAACAAAACAAAAGCTGGAGAGAGAGTTGAGACAAAATCAGTTACACGTGAATAATTGTTGACTCTGGGTAATGAGTACGTGGGGGTTTGTTTGACTATTTTTTGAAATTTTTCAAAACAAAACAAAAAGTGTGTGTGTGTGTGTTTACATACTTGCCAAGATCACAAAGATTTTCTAAAGATAATATTTCTAAGGAAGTTGAAAACTACACACTCTGGTTGCCATTGACAAGAAAAGAAAGATGGCTTTTGTGGACAGATCCAATTATTCCAGAAGATGTGTAAGACCTTCACATGTCCCGCAGAATGGGGAAGCCCCGTCAGCTGTGGCTGTGAGACCTCCTACCTCCCCACACTCCCCCGGAAAGTCCAAGTTAGGGCAATGATCTGCTCTCAGGTCACAGACGTGGTGCTGCCTGCCTCCCAGGAGAAGTCACAGAGACCAGTGCTTGGAGGACCCTGTCCCAGGAAGGACCCACCTCCACAGGGCAGGGGCGGGCGGGGGGGTCAAACAGTGCATCAGTCCCTGAGGGCAAGGGTCAACCTCACCAGGTAAGCCAGGGCCTCCACCCCAGCAAGGACAGAATGCGGAGAAGCTCAGGCCAGCATGCTTCAGGCAGGGCCAGAGCCAACGTGGATCTGCTTTCCTCTGGTTTATCTACACTCTTGAATTCTCCCCACTGCGGTCAAGCTGGCGCAAGCAACACCCCAGTCCTATATCCTAATTCCTAAGTGACTTCACTGGACAGAAAACTCCTTTTTTCCGATGGGTCCTGCAATCCTCCTCCAGGATGACACTCACTGGTTCCCGTCGGTCCGATTTAGGTCCTTGGCCAGCACAGACCCAGCCCCTGTGTTCTAAGGATGGTGCCCTCATGGACTAGGCCTGGGCCAGGCGCCCGCCACAGCAGCCTGGAGAGAAGCCAGCCGCCCGGGACCCAGTAGGCTGAGAGGAGAGAAGAAGTGGTTCCACAGAGGAATTCAGGGTGTTGTCCCCAGAGGGGGACGAAAACAGGCCCAAATGTCCCCTCTGCCCATTGGTCACCCCAGAAGTCGTGGCCACCTGTGTGCCTAGTGAAGACCCAGGCAGACCCTCCCAAAGCCTCCTTCCTGCCCCAGCAGGGTCCAGAAGGTTCTCAGGTCCCCACCGCCTCAACCAACATGAAAACCAGGCTGCACAGGAGGCAAGAATGGCTTCAGGTTTGCTCTCAGGACCAGACCCCTTGCTCTGGGACGGACCCTTGCATGGGATGCCCTCCACTGCCCTATCTGCATGGGCCACCCAGAAGCACCCCTTCTGTCTGATGGAGGGGGACACCGGAAGAGTCCTGGACCCCAAACCTTCCTCCTCTGTTCCTGCCCTAGGCTCCAAGAATCATAGTCAAATGCCACTGCTAACCTGGACAACTTGGAGGGGACATGGGCCACCACACTCAGAAAGCCCCTCCTCCACCCAGCCCCAGAGCCTGCGGGACATCAGCGGTGGTGCAGTCGACTTAGCTGCCCACGGGGCCGGGCCAGCACGCAAGGCCACACCCAGCCTAGGAGGGAGGACAGGGAGGATGTGGAGGGCAAGCCCGCTCTGAGGACACAGCCACGCTCAGCCCCGGGCAATCAGAATTGTCAGAACTGCCGGCTCTTCTCATTGGTCAGAGCAGCTGGGGGCCCAGGACACAGACGGGGCCGTCTTAATCTCGTCTCAGCAGACAAGAGAGTGAGAAAGCAAGAACGCAGTAGCACAGTCTGCACCGAAGTCAGGGGCAGCCAGAGTGAGCAGCTGCCCCAGTTTGCCCAGGACCGAGGGGTTCCCAGGGATGTGGGAAGCTCAATCCTAAACCCGGGACAGGCCCAGTAAAAGTCAGACGGCTAGTCACCTTGGGTTACACCCTCAGACGGCATGACAGACAATTTCCTGAAGGGAGCGTGCAGGGGGGTTACGGCAACCAGCGGGGCCGGGCCAGCTGCAGGGGTGCTCAGCTGCAGCATGACCGCTCAGAGACCCAGACAGGGCAGGGTGGGAGAGGCCACCAGACCGAACCTGAGGCCCCAGGGAGGAGAGTTCTCTTCTGACCGCACCCCTTCCCTCCCCAGACCTCCTACCGGCCAGGGCCAACCAGAAGCCAGCGGGCCTGGGACCCCCCTGAAGGCCAGTCTCCCAGGGCACAGAGCCAGGGGAGGGGTAAAGAGGTGGTCTGGTGCCTTTCTGTCCCAGAGGAGACGCTTGCCTGAAATATTGGAGCCTGAAATAATACACTGCTTACCACCACCAGCACCTGCGTCTTGGCCAGAGAGCCCCCAGGATACCCCACTGCTCTCCACTCACCCATGTCCAACAGCCAATGCATGCAATCCCCAATTTCTGCTCACCCACACAGACCCCCACCCTCTCCTGGCTGGGCAGGGCCCAGCTGTTCCTGGGTGCCATGGCCCCAGAGGGGGACTGGCAGCCCTGGCATTCCTGGGCCAGATCTGGGCTTCACAGCACCATTTGAAATTCTTTCTTTCTTTCTTTCTTTAAAGATGTATTTATTGGGGCGCCTGGGTGGTGCAGTGGTTGGGCGTCTGCCTTCGGCTCAGGGCGTGATCCCGGCGTTCTGGGATCAAGCCCCACATCAGGCTCCTCCGCTAGGAGCCTGCTTCTTCCTCTCCCACTCCCCCTGCTTGTGTTCCCTCTCTCGCTGGCTGTCTCTATCTCTGTTGAATAAATAAATAAAATCTTTAAAATAAAATAAAAAAGATGTATTTATTTATTTGAAAGAGAGAGCCAGCAAGAGAGCACAAGAAGGGGGAGGGGCAGAGGGAGAAGCAGGCTCCCGGGCTGGATCCCAGGACCCCGGAATCGTGACCTGAGCCAAATGAAGACGCTTAACCAACTGAGCCACCCAGGCACCCCGATTTGAAATTCTTTCTAATCAGAAATCAAACTTTGGCTAAAAAGCAGTATTTGTGGTACAACCACATTATTGTTTAAATAATGACCACCAGGGGCGCCTGGTGGCTCGGTCAGTTGAGCATCAGACTCTTGGTTCCAGCTCAGGTCATGATCCCAGGAGTCGTGGGATTGAGCCCCGAGTCAGGCACCATGCTCAGTGGAGAGTCTGCTTGAGATTCTCTCTCTTCCTCTCCCTCTGCCCCTCCCACTCATGCTTTCTCTCTAAAATAAGTAAATAAATACTTTTTTAAAAGAAAATAATGACTACCATTGCAAAGAATAATGTTTTGGGGGTTGTAAAAAGCTGACATGATTAATCCTTAAAAATGTTTTAATTCTTTATTTCATAAAATGAATATGTATCTCTTCCAGAAAAAAAAAGTTATAAAGATTTATAATTCGCCCTAGTTTTTTTTTTTTTTTTTATTAACTTACAGTCATGAAGAATACAGGAGTTGAGGCTTGTGGCAAACTCTTCCTTGGTCCCTGCAGGAGAGAGAAAGAAGGTACAACACATCCGTGGCTCCAAGGAACTCCTCAGGAAGGTCAGAGGGAATGGCGGGGGTGGGGGGCTCTCTTGCCCCAGTGCTGGGGTTGGGGGGTGGGAGTGGGGTGCAGCCATCTGGCAGCCAAAACTTTGCTACACAACCCTCCCCCTCTCCCATGCCCCAGCCAAGCTCCTGAGGCCTTAATCCCTCCAGACCTTCACTCTGGGAGAATTCCTGCCTCAGTTTCCCATCCAGCTCTCCATTTCTGGCCGTTTTTGAACCCTGGTCCGAGGCCAGTCTCTCAGACCCTCCCAAGCCCTGTGCCTTTTGCAGACAACCCCACCTTCATCCCCAACCCCATAGAGGGGAGGAGGGAAGAGTGAGGGGAGGTGGCTTCCTGCCCCAAGCCCAGGTCTGGCCTGGTGCCTCATGCTGCTTTGTGCTCCCACCACAGGTCTCAGCTGAGGACCAGCTACCCTGGGGCAAGGATCTCCACCCAGGTTGCCATACCCAGGGGTTTCTGACCTGAGTTCCCTGAACCCTGTCTGCTGCCATGGGCACCACTCAAGTCCCCTTAGAATCTTGTGCTCCCCCCACGCCCCTGTTTGGAGTGATCCAACTTAGAACTCCAGCTGTAGGCTTCAGCCCCCTGCACCCCCAGCTCCCTGGACCCTCCACTGAAGCCTGGGAAACCATGCAAGTCACAGCTCTGGGCTGGGCTGGGTCTCTCTGGGCTTGAGGAGCTGACACCGAGGTCTGCTGGCATTTCTGGAACAAGGAGGAACAAGAAGACCAGGAGGAACAGGTGACTACAGGTCACCCGGCGGCCACAGCCCAGCTGGGGTAAGTGGAGACTGGTGGTGAGGACCCTGATGACAACACGAGAGCTGTTGAAAGCCCAGCAGAGGCTGGAGTTCCCATGGGAGTTAGAGGGCAGCCCTCATCATACCATGCATCCCACAAGTCTCCCCAGGCCCCACTGGAAATGTTACAGAAAAAAGCCACTGAACAGGGCCAGTGGCCAAAGGATAGCAGGCACATTCCACGTCTACCAGGCCAGTCATGCGGTTTTAGTGGACTGCGTGGGAGGAGGAAGCAGATCTCCAGGGTGTTTGGGAGAAACCAGTCAATGAACAAATCCCCAACGATGTAAGTTGACTTAAGGTTTGAAAACACAGTGCAGGTGAAGGAGCCATGTCCGTGGCAGCTCTTTGCCATCCTAGCACGTGATCCTACTCCGTGGGCCAGAGGGGTTAAGGTCGCTCCTGGAAAGTGGGGCCAGGTCCATGCACGGGGATCAGCCAGGCCCTGTGGGCTTCGGCTCCAGCCACTCAGGCTCAGTGTCCCGGGAGCACAGGGACAGGACGAGGCGGGGGGAGGAGTCTCTGCCTGGTATCCCATCCTCCTTCCTCTGATGGGGGCTGAGTCTGGACCTCCTGTTCAGACCAGCCCCCTACTTCCGAGCTGGGTGACTTTGGGCAGATTGCTTAATCTTACCAAATCCCAGGGCCCTCCTGGGTTGCACCAGGCCAGGTCCCTGATAAGGCCCCGGGCTGGAAGGGGCTCTAACCAGCAGCTGGGGTCACCATGAACCTCAGATCACATTTCTCACAGGTGGAAGGATTCAGGAATTTATTCCGTTGCCAATGTCAGAAGTCACTTCAGAGTGCCTCAAGGGAAGATGGGAACTTACTGAGCCTTGATACTGAGAATTCCAGGGATAAATCTGCCTTCAGCCCCAGCTAAATCCAGGGGCTCCAAAAAACGTGCATCCTTCTCCGTCCTAGAGATCTGTTTTGCTCTGGATTGCCTCACTCTCAGACATCCCTTCCCCACCCCACCCCAAAGTGGACAAGAGGGTCCCCAGCATCACCAGTCTACCCTCCAGCCAGCTGTGCCACCAGGCAGGGAAGAAGCTCCTATTTTCTGATGTCCCCCTGTCCCTGAACAGGTTGTCAAGAGCCCAGCATGGGCCACATGCTGATCCCTGCACCAATGCCAGGGTCAGGGGGATCTAATGGCTAGGTGGCTAGGCCCAGGCCACATCACTGGTCTCCAAAGCAGGGGGTATCATGTTAACCCAGATGCTGATACCTCCACAGGGGTCCTAGGATCCATGCCACTCCCCACTGGGGAGCTGTGAATGCCCAAGGAGGATGGGAGGCAGATCTGGACCCTGGTAGGACCCCAGGGCTCCTGGGGTCTTGGTGCTGGGAGAGGGCCTGATGACACACTGCTCTTCTCACCTCAGTTACACAGGGCGGAGGTTGGTCTGGGGTAGAACTCTGGTCCTCAGCAGTGGGACCCTCGCACACGCCTGAACCTCCCTTCTCAAGTCTGCTAACTTCCTCTGGCCACCTGCCCTGGCTCTACACTGACCTGTACCAACTCCAGCCCCAGCCCAGGCCCAGGCAGAGCCTGGCATGCTCCCCATCAACCCACCCCACCCGCCTTATGGTATCCAAACCCCATATGGAATTTTCTCGCTTTCTGTGTGACAGTGGATTACTGTCTGCCTCCCACCACTCCGTAAGGGCCACCTAAGGGCCCGGCGGGATTATGGGATTATTCTCACTGATCCTGAAGTCCCTTAAGTGTCAGGACAGGTGTGAACAGCTGCTTAGGAATGAGGGAGGGAGGAAGGAAGGAAGGGAGGGAGGGAGGAAGGAAGGGAGGAAGGAAGGAAGGAAGGAAGGAAGGAAGGAAG
>NW_024426663.1:78474294-78475747 GCF_017311325.1 Ursus maritimus | reverse complement strand
GAAGGAAGGAAGGAAGGAAGGAAGGAAGGAAGGAAGGAAGGAAGGAAGGACATGAAAGCAATCCTGCCCAGTGAAGGGTGAGAGGCAGATACAGCGGCTCCAGAACCGGCTGCACTCTTTCCCAGCAGGATGACTCAACCAAACCCCTTCCTTATTGTCTCTGAGCCTCAGTATCCTGAACGGGCAAATGGGTAAAGCAAACACCCCCTCCCCGTAAGACCTGCAGAGCCGCGGTGAAGCTAGAGATTACATCAGGGAAAATGCCCCAGACAAGACGCAAAAAGCTGCGTTTTGTTCTCTAACACGACTGGGAAGGATCTGTTTAGAATTTGAAGATTTTTTTTTCTAAGTAAAATAAAAAACACCAGATGGCTTCAAAGTACGCAAATGTTGGGCCAGTTCTCGTGACCTTCCTCGGGAGACCGAGGCCCGGAGCGCAGTGGGAGGGGAGGAGACAGCCAGGAACCAGGGCGGAGGAACGCGGGTCCCAGTGACTCACGGCGGGGCCGGATTCGGGCTCCGGGCCGGCGGGCGGGCGGGCGGAGAAGCCCCTGGCTGGAGCGGGCCAGGACGCTGAGGACAGGCGGGCCAGCGAGGCTCAGTGCGGGGGCCACTCCCCGGGTCGCCCCAGCTCCGCTCACGACCTGGGGAATCCCCGCCTTCGAGTCCCAGCTCTCCAATAAATCCTGGGTTCGAACTCTGCCACTGCCAGAGTTTGCCAGCTCTGGCCGCCGCGTTTGGGCAAAGCCCCTTTCCACCTCGGAGGGGCCCCAGTTTTGTCATTTATCCGTGAGGCTCTAGAGTTCCGTCCTCACAGGGAGGGGAGCAGGCTTGAAGGCCTCCCGTGCGCCCTTGGAGGATCCTGGCACACAGAGGGGCACGGGGGAGGGGAACGCGTGCACCGTGCCAGACGTTGTGCCCTGGGCCTCACGCTGTCTTAATCCTCACCCCCGGCCCGGGTAGGGAGCTTCCACTGTCATCCCATTTCACAGACGGGGGAACTGAAGCACCGAGCCACTCAGTGCCCCGCCCAAGGGCCCACGCCTTGACAGCGTTGAGTCTGGATCTGACCTCAGAAGGTCTACCGCCCCCAGGCCATCTCCTGGACTTGACGCCCGCGCGCCAGGGGAGCGGGGAGCCGCCCCTCACCCAGATCCCTGGCTCCTGGGGGCCCAGTCCCCGCCGTTGTCACGACAACCGGGGACCAATGGGGAGCGGGCAGGCGGGAGGAGGCCCCGCCCCGGCCCCGCCTCTGGCGGAGAGCTCGGAGCTAAAAGGGCCAGAGGCCGGGCGGCGGGAGCCGGGGCCGGCGGAGCGCCAGGCGCGCAAGGAATTCCGAGTGTCCAGAGCGTGCAGAGTCCCTGAGCCGCGAAGGGCGAAAGCAGCAGCCACGATGTGCGGTGAGTGTGCTGGGCGCGCGTTCCGGGCCCCCAGCCTCTCGGCGCCTGGGCCC
>NW_024426663.1:78467638-78474284 GCF_017311325.1 Ursus maritimus | reverse complement strand
GAAGGAAGGAAGGAAGGAAGGAAGGAAGGAAGGAAGGAAGGAAGGAAGGACATGAAAGCAATCCTGCCCAGTGAAGGGTGAGAGGCAGATACAGCGGCTCCAGAACCGGCTGCACTCTTTCCCAGCAGGATGACTCAACCAAACCCCTTCCTTATTGTCTCTGAGCCTCAGTATCCTGAACGGGCAAATGGGTAAAGCAAACACCCCCTCCCCGTAAGACCTGCAGAGCCGCGGTGAAGCTAGAGATTACATCAGGGAAAATGCCCCAGACAAGACGCAAAAAGCTGCGTTTTGTTCTCTAACACGACTGGGAAGGATCTGTTTAGAATTTGAAGATTTTTTTTTCTAAGTAAAATAAAAAACACCAGATGGCTTCAAAGTACGCAAATGTTGGGCCAGTTCTCGTGACCTTCCTCGGGAGACCGAGGCCCGGAGCGCAGTGGGAGGGGAGGAGACAGCCAGGAACCAGGGCGGAGGAACGCGGGTCCCAGTGACTCACGGCGGGGCCGGATTCGGGCTCCGGGCCGGCGGGCGGGCGGGCGGAGAAGCCCCTGGCTGGAGCGGGCCAGGACGCTGAGGACAGGCGGGCCAGCGAGGCTCAGTGCGGGGGCCACTCCCCGGGTCGCCCCAGCTCCGCTCACGACCTGGGGAATCCCCGCCTTCGAGTCCCAGCTCTCCAATAAATCCTGGGTTCGAACTCTGCCACTGCCAGAGTTTGCCAGCTCTGGCCGCCGCGTTTGGGCAAAGCCCCTTTCCACCTCGGAGGGGCCCCAGTTTTGTCATTTATCCGTGAGGCTCTAGAGTTCCGTCCTCACAGGGAGGGGAGCAGGCTTGAAGGCCTCCCGTGCGCCCTTGGAGGATCCTGGCACACAGAGGGGCACGGGGGAGGGGAACGCGTGCACCGTGCCAGACGTTGTGCCCTGGGCCTCACGCTGTCTTAATCCTCACCCCCGGCCCGGGTAGGGAGCTTCCACTGTCATCCCATTTCACAGACGGGGGAACTGAAGCACCGAGCCACTCCTCCCCAGACCTCCTCCAGCCGCCAGCCAACCCAGAAGCCAGCGGCCTGGGACCCTGAAGGCCGTCTCCCAAACAGGAGGCACATGGCAGCACAGGGTAGGCGAGTAACGTAGCGTAGGTAGGTTCTGGTGAGCGCTTTCTGTCCCAGACGCTGTTTGAACTTCTGAGCTCTGGAAAGAATACACTGCTTACCACCACCAGCACCGCGCTTGGCCAGAGCCCCCAGGATACCCCACTGCTCTCCTCACCCATGTGTCCAACAGCCAATGCACAACCCCAATTCTGCTCACCCACACAGACCCCTAATCCTCTCCTGAGCTGGGCAGGGCCCAGCTTGTTCCTGAGTGCCGTATTGGCCCAGAGGGGGACTAGCAAGGCTGGCATTCCTGCAGTGATCTGCCTTCACAGCACCATTTGAAATTCTTTCTTTCTTTCTTTCTTTAAAGATGTATTTATTGGGGGCGCCTGTGGTGCAGTGGCTTGGGAAGTCGCCTGGCTCAGGGCGTGTCCGCGTCTAAACTCGGTCACCCAGATCACTCCTTTTCCTACCCGCGCCTTTCTCTCTTTGCTCTGTTGATTGTCCTCTCTCGGCTGGCTGTCTCTAGCCTCTCTGTTGAATAAATAAATATTTTAAAATAAAATAAAAAAGATGTATTTATTTATTTAAGAAGACCACAAAGAGCACACCAACAAGGAGAACTAGAGAAGGGTGAGCAAGAAATCCAGACTGGATCCCAGGACCCCGGAATGCTGACTCGGCCTGAGCCAAATGAAGCGCTTAACCACTGAGCCACCCCAGGCACCCCGATTGAAAATTCTTTCTAATCAAAATAAACTTGCTAGAAACAAAGCAGTAGTGGTCAGCAGCATTAGCTTTAAACAATGACCACCAGGGCGCCTGGTGGCTCAGCTCATTGGCATCAGATGCTGGTTCAGCTCAGGTCATGATCCCAGGAGTCGTGGGATTGAGCCCCAGTCAGGGAGCACCATGCTCAGTGGAGATCTGCTTGAGATTCTCTCTCTTCCTCTCCCTCTGCTGCCCCTCCCACTCATGCTTTCTCTCTAAAATAAGTAAATAAATACTTTTTAAAGAAATAATGACTACCATTGCAAAGAATAATGTTTTGGGGGTTGTAAAAAGCTGACATGATTAATCCTTAAAAATGTTTATTCTTTTATTTCATAAAATGAATATACTGTATCTCTTCCAAGAAAAAAGTTATAAAGATTTATAATTCGCCTAGTTTTTTTTTTTTTTTTTAACTTACAGTCATGAAGAATACACAGGAGTTGAGGCTTGGAAACTCTTCCTTGGTCCCTGCAGGAGAGAGAGAAAGAAGGTACAACACATCCGTGGCTCCAGGAACTCCTCAGGAAGGTCAGGGAATGGCGGGGGTGGGGGCTCTCTTTGCCGGTGCTGGGGTTGGGGGTGGGAGTGGGGTGCAGCCATCTGGCAGCCAAAACTTTGCTACACAACCCTCCCCTCTCCCGCCCCAGCCAAGCTCCTGAGGCCTTCTCCTCCAGACCTTCACTCTGGGAGAATTCCTGCCTCAGTTTCCCATCCAGCTCTCCATTTCTGGCGCTTTTGAGACTGGTCGAGGCCAGTCTCTAGACCCTCCCAAGCCTGTAGGCCACAGACAACCCCACCTTCATCCCCAACCCCATAGAGGGGAGGAGGGAAGAGTGAGGGGAGGTGGCTTCCTGCCCCAAGCCCAGGTCTGGCCTGGTGCCTCATGCTGCTGTGCTCCCACCACAGGTCTCAGCTGAGGACCAGCTACCCTGGGGCAAGGATCTCCACCCAGGTTGCCATACCCAGGGGTTCTGACCTGAGTTCCTGAACCCTACCGCTGCCATGGGCACCACTCAAGTCCCCTTAGAATCTTGTGCTCCCCCACGCCCCTGTTTGGAGTGATCCAACTTAGAACTCCAGCTGTAGGCTTCAGCCCCTGCACCCCAGCTCCCTGGACTCCTCCACTGAAGCCTGGGAAACATGCAGTCACAGCTCTGGGCTGGGCTGGGTCTCTGGGCTTGAGGAGCTGACACCGAGGTCTGCTGGCATTTCTGGAACAAGGAGGAACAAGAAGACCAGGAGGAACAGGTGACTACAGGTCACCCGGCGGCCACAGCCCAGCTGGGGTAAGTGGAGACTGGTGGTGAGGACCCTGGTGACAACACGAGAGTTGTTGAAGCCCAGCAGAGGCTGGAGTTCCATGGGAGTTAAGGGCAGCCCTCATCATACCATGCATCCACAAGTCTCCCAGGCCCCACTGGAAATGTTACAGAAAAAGCCACTGAACAGGGACAGTGGCCAAAGGATAGCAGGCACATTCCACGTCACCAGGCCAGTCATGCGGTTTTAGTGGACTGCGTGGGAGGAGAAGCAGATTCCAGAGTGTTTGGGAGAAACCAGTCAATGAACAAATCCCCCAACGTGAAGTTGACTTAAGGTTTGAAAACACAGTGCAGGTGAAGGAGCCATGTCCGTGGCAGCTCTTTGCCATCCTAGCACGGATCCTACTCCGTGGGCCAGAGGGGTTAAGGTCGCTTCACAAAGTGGGGCCAGGATCCATGCACGGGATCAGCCAGGCCCTGTGGGCCTGCCCAGCCACTCAGGCTCAGTGTCCCGGGAGCACAGGGACAGGACGAGGCGGGGGAGGAGTCTCTGCCTGGTATCCCATCCTCCTTCTCCTGATGGGGGCTGAGTCTGGACCTCCTGTTCCAGACCAGCCCCTACTTCCGAGCTGGGTGATCTTTGGGCAGATTGCAATCTTACCTCCCAGGGCCCTCCTGGGTTGCACCAGGCCAGGTCCTGATAAGGCCCCGGGCTGGAAGGGGCTCTAACCAGCAGCTGGGGTCACCATGAACCTCAGATCACATTTCTCACAGGTGGAAGGATTCAGGAATTTATTCCGCTGCCAATGTCAGAAGTCACTTCAGAGTCTCAAGGGAAGATGGGAACCACTGAGCCTTGATACTGGGAGAATTCAGGGATAATCTGCCCTTCAGCCCCAGCCAAATCCAGGGCTCCAAAAACGTGCATCCTTCTCCGTCCTAGAGATCTGTTTTGCTCTGATTGCCTCACTCTCAGACATCCTTCCTCACCCCCACTCCCAAAGTGGACAAGAGGGTCCCCAGCATCACCAGTCTCCCTCCAGGCCAGCTGTACCTGGCAGGAAGAAGCTCCTATTTCTGGATGTCCCCCTGTCCCTGAACAGGTTGTCAAGAGCCCAGCATGGGCCACATGCTGATCCCCTGCACCAATGCCAGGGTCAGGGGGATCTAATGGCTGGTGGCTGGGCCCAGGCCAGCATCACTGGTCTCCAAAGCAGGGGTATCATGTTAACCCAGATGCTGATACCTCCACAGGGGTCACCTAGGATCCATCCACTCCCCACTGGGGAGCTGTGAATGCCCAAGGAGGATGGGAGGCAGATCTGGATTCCTGGTAGGACCCAGGGCTCCTGGGGTCTTGGTGCTGGGAGAGGGCCTGATGACACACTGCTCTTCTCACCCCTCAGTTACACAGGCGGAGGTTGGTCTGAGTAGAACTCTGGTCCTCAGCAGTGGACCCTCGCACAGCGCAACCTGAACCTCCTTCTCAAGTCTGCTAACTTCCTCTGGCCACCTGCCCTGGCTCACCACTGACCTGTACCAACTCCAGCCCCAGCCCAGGCCCAGGCAGAGCCTGGCATGCTCCCCATCAACCCACCCCCACCCCGCCTTTATGGTATCCAAACCCCCATATGGAATTTTCTCGCTTGTGTGACAGTGGATTACTGTCTGCCTCCCACCACCCGTGGGCCAGGCCTGGCCGGCGGGATTATGGGATTATTCTCACTGATCCTGAAGTCCCTTAAGTGTCAGGACAGGTGTGAACAGCTGCTTAGGAATGAGGGAGGAGGAAGGAAGGAAGGAGGGAGGGAGGAGGGAGGAGAGGAAGGAAGGAAGGAAGGAAGGAAGGAAGGAAGGAAGGAAGGAAGGAAGGAAGGAAGGAAGGAAGGGACATGAAAGCAATCCTGCCCAGTGAAGGGTGGAGCGATACAGCGCCAGAACCTGCACTCTTTAAGTGACTCAACCAAACCCCTTCCTTATTGTCTCTGAGCCTCAGTATCCTGAACGGGCAATGGGTAAAGCAAACACCCCCCCGTAAGACTAACCGCAGGTGAAGCTAGAGATTACATCAGGAAAATGCCCCAGACAAGAAAAAGCTGCGTTTTGTTCTCTAACACGACTGGGAAGGATCTGTTTAGAATTTGAAGATTTTTTTCTAAGTAAAATAAAAAAACACCAGATGGCTTCAAAGTACGCAAATGTTGGGCCAGTTCTCGTGACCTTCCTCGGGAGACCGAGGCCCGGAGCGCAGTGGGAGGGGGAGACAGCCAGGAACCAGGCGGAGGAACGCGGGTCCCAGTGACTCACGCGGGGCCGGATTCGGAGCTCGGGCGCGGGGCGGGCGGGCGGAGAAGCCCCTGGCTGGAGCGGGCCAGGACGCTGAGAGACGAGGCGGCCAGCGAGGCTCAGTGCGGGGGCCCCCGGGTCGCCCACAGCTCCGCTCTCACGACCTGGGAATCCCTGCCTTCCGAGTCAGCTCCAATAAATCCTGGGTTCGAACCTGCCACTGCCAGAGTTTGCCAGCTCTGGCCGCCGCGTTTAGGCAAAGCCCCTTTCCACCTCAGGGGCCCCTGTTTTGTTTTATCCGTGAGGCTCTAGAGTTCCGTCCTCACAGGAGGAGGGCAGGTGGAAGGGCCTCCCTTGCGCCCTTCTTGGAGGATCCTGGCACACAGAGGGCACGGGGAGGGGAACGCGTGCACCGTGCCAGACGTTGTGCCCTGGGCCTCACGCTGTCTTGAATCCTCGCCCCGGCCCGGGTAGGGAGCTTCCACTGTCATCCCATTTTACAGACGGAACTGAAGCACCGAGCCACTCGGCGCGCCAAGGGCCCACTTAGGCATGGCGTTGAGTCTGGATCTGACCTCAGAAGGTCTACCGCCCCCAGGCCATCTCCTGGACTTGACGCCCGCGCGCCAGGGGAGCGGGGAGCCGCCCCTCACCCAGATCCCTGGCTCCTGGGGGCCCAGTCCCCGCCGTTTTCACGACAACCGGGGACCAATGGGGAGCGGGCAGGCGGGAGGAGGCCCCGCCCCGGCCCCGCCTCTGGCGGAGAGCTCGGAGCTAAAAGGGCCAGAGGCCGGGCGGCGGGAGCCGGGGCCGGCGGAGCGCCAGGCGCGCAAGGAATTCCGAGTGTCCAGAGCGTGCAGAGTCCCTGAGCCGCGAAGGGCGAAAGCAGCAGCCACGATGTGCGGTGAGTGTGCTGGGCGCGCGTTCCGGGCCCCCAGCCTCTCGGCGCCTGGGCCCGAGAACGGGGCGCCGGGGACGCGGAGGTGGCGCGGGATGGGGCACCGATCTGCCCCCGTCCTAGAACAAGGGGCTTTCACCCGCCGGGCCTGCCTCATCGTGCCCCCCGTGCCCGAGGGGCTGTTCCAGGGAGGTGTGGGAGAGGAGGGTGCCCAACCCCCGGTCTCGGACTTGGTGAGGGCGACCCACCCGGCCCCCCAACAGAGGAGACAGAATTGGTCCTGTCCCGGGCCTGGACCTTCACAATGCAGAAGTATCCGCACCCCCCCCC